>NC_084953.1:13330811-13630811 GCF_949316205.1 Platichthys flesus | reverse complement strand
CTGTTCAAGTCCACGAAGCTAAGAACCGGTGACAGAGGCTTAGTACTCTCTCTTCAATAAACCCGAGAAACATCTTACAGTGATATTCTGTAAGAGGCAGTGGCCTGGGTTGTTGGGGAGTGTCTGTTGTTGTTGTTTTTTGTTGCTTTCCTTTCTTTTTAGTGATTTTTAAGATGTATGTTAAGTATCTATCTATATTTTGTGTGCATATGTGTTTGCATTTCCAAATATATTATAGTTTTGAATGACACATTTGAATTTGCAAAGTAGCTGGTGACTTCAGCTGTCCGATCAATGTAGTGGAATAAAATAGTATGTTCCTACTCAAAGGTGGCAGAGTACAAGTAAAACATATTTATATAAATTACAGTATAGGTAGAGTATATAATGCAGAAAAATGCCACCAAAACAATTAACTACAATTATTGCCTCTGACAGTTGACCATCGTAATCAAACCAGTTCATCTGTGTCAAACTAGTCATTTGAAGAAATGTTCCGAAAGGTATTCTTGAGATATTGCGTAAACAAGAATGGGACACACTCACAACCCCAAACTTGCCTATGTTCAAGTAAAGGTTCAACAGGCCTCTAACATCCATGCACCGTTTGGCCCTCAAATTCAACTGAGACGTTTATATATGATACAGAATAACATTTTAATAATAATTTATTAAAGACATGAAACAAAGAAGCACATCTGCTTATTTTCTTCCAGTTGTTTTTATTGGACAGTTCACCTTCCTATCATTTTAGTTTTTTACACAGCAACATGAAAACCTTCCCACTTCAGTTACTACCATTAGTACAAAATGTATCTTTTACAAAAGGATAATTTCTCAGACTGTTTGTGACAGTGTGTATGTGTGTGTGTGTGTGAGTTGGGGAACAGCAGTGCAGAGATAGCGACATCAGAAATGAGGAACCAGGCTGTGTGCGATAACAATGAGTAAACCTAAAGAGAGTGTGTACCAAGTGAGCGGAAGCTTTGCTGCTACTGGAATGCTCTTAATGTAGATCAGAGTTTAAGAATAGTTGATTTAAATATTATCACAGTATGTGCAATGAAGTGACAAAAAAATTTAAAGGATTTTATCATGAAGCACCCCATGTTACCATCCTATGAACAAGTATATATCGGAAAAGTTGTCAAACATCTGGTGTTGGTTTTTATGTCCCGAACCCTTGTTTGAAACAGTAGGTTTTAAATAAGCACAGACTGTATAACCTGCACCATGAAGTCTAACCCTGTTGACTCCTGTGAGATCTGGATAAAGGAAGAGGCAGACGAACAGGCGTGACGACAAAAGATTAACAAAAACAAGTGACACAGATTAATGAGACAAAACACATGAGGTAAACAAAACATGTACATGGTACCATCCATATAGCAAATATAGCTTTTCATATCACCACAACATTAAACTTCATTAAAACCCAAATTTTTGCAGAAACAGAAATTACAATGGACATGTTTCTGCTGTGAAACAAATTCCCGGTCCTGACAGACATCTTCATTCTTTTCTATTACTATTCCTCATTTAATAACAATAATAATAGTAGTAGCACAAGGAAACAGGGAACAGAACTGTCATTTTCACACATTCCCTTGCTTTGTAAACAAACAATTGAGCAAACCCCTTCCCACCCAACCCCAACCTACGGTATCAGTCACGAGGGTCGATCATCTCAGTCACCAGCCGCGTTCTGATTGGCTTACTGACTCACACAGTCAGGTTCTTTTCTCAGCAGTTTATAACTCATCCTTGAGTTTAGAGTCTGTGCCATCATCCTCCTCTTCCTCCTCTTCCTCCTGCTCTTCCCCCTCCTCCTCTTCTTCCTCCTCCTCCTCTTCATCCTCATCTTTCTCTTCTTCCTCCTCCTCCTCTTCCTTTGCCTCTTCTGTCTTCTTCATGTCGTCCTCCTCACGATTCTTTCTGTCCTCCTCCTCTTGGCTTTCCTTCATCTTCTTTTCTGCATCCTGGAGTACACAAAGAAGCAGTTTAAAATAAATAATTATTTAATGTGTCAACTTTCTTTATGCATTCACCTCAAGGCACTGAACTTAAAAAGTTAGTACACACATACAAACTAAAGCTATATGGGCAGCACATATGGCTACATGCAGTTGAAAAACTAGTAAAAGATGTATGATTTTTGACTTGCCTTGGTTTTTCCCCATGTGTCGTTGCCTACTTCCTCTGCCAGGTTTGGGTCATTGGTGATCAGGAAGTTGTCGAAGATCGTACCAGACTTGACCTTCATAAAATAAAAAACAAATGTTACTTTCAGGTAGTTCAGGCAACTTAAAAATATAGATACATGATTAAACCAAAAGTCCTATGCTAGTTTGTTGTTCTTAATCTCTTACCTGCCACAAGTCCAGTCCAATCACACCAATGCTGTCATATTTATAGATCTCAGAATCGGCTGTGTATTCCGGGTTGTCAATCTCAGGATGGATCCACTTGCCCTTGTAGGCAGGATTGCTGATTTCTCTGGGCTTCCATTCTCCCTATGGACAGCACACAGACAGGGAGGAACCTGTCATTATATTGACTATCGATGATTCCTCTTCAGAGGGATTACATTTCTTGGTTTGCTTCTCTTTAATATATTTATTCCTCTATTGAATGCATGAATCTGTAGCTCAAATGTGGGGTTGATTCCAAAATATTTGTTTCTAAATATCTAATTCTATTTTTATTCTAGTTATTTCTCTCTTATTTTTCCCTCACACTATTTTTTAAGGAATACTTGGACATTTCCAATTGTAGTTATTTTTTCATTTAATGTAAAAAAAAATGCAAAAAAAAACAAACAAAATGTTTCCATTTTCTGTCACAGAGGGGCCCACACTTGGGATTTGGCGCCCTCTATTGGCGCTGCTTTAGGCCACAGAAGTTGAGCATTACCAGTCTCAACTTCCTACTGATGAGTTGTCAGACCTTGATGGAGACCTATAGAGTCGATACGCATTGGTCTGTATATTTGCCTACATGCTCAAGGAATAAACTAATTCTACCATCTCATAAAGCGTACTGGGATCTCATTTTCTCTCAGAGCGCAACACAGGACCAAAAAAAAACTATGATTCTATTAAAAAAAAACATTATTTTACTAACATATATTTGATTGTATTTCATTTGCATGTGTCACGTGGAGTGACCATGTCTGCAGATAAAGTTAGTGAGGGAACAATTCAACTTTTGTTATTGCATTTTCTGTATGTATTGTTACATTTTATAACAATACTATTACAATTAAGTTTTGCTGATATTTAAAACACAGGTGGTGTCCATAATCACATTTATAGTAGTAGTAGTGTTACATAAATCCAATTTTCCGATCAGTCTAATGAAGATGAACGATTTTAGGGAATCTTTGAAGGCACCATATAGAACATATGTTGTAGTAGGTGTATTCATTATTTGCTGCTCACCTTGTAATCAGGGTTAGTGACCATAGGTGGCTCCCATTCTCCATCCATCTCTTCGTCCCAGTCATCGGGCTTCTTTGCATCAGGATCAGGGATGTTCTCAGGTTGGTCCCAGTCCTAAAAAATGAAATGGTTTTATTCAAAGTAAATTACAAGCGAAGGACAACACTACAGCTTCAGTAGGAATGTGGAAAGTACTGTTAAATCTGTTAGATAAGAAAGAGTGTAGGAAATCAGCTTAAGTTTGCACCCAGTGCTAGTTAGGTGTGTTAAGGTGTTAAGTGTTTGGACAGGATGTGATCTCAAAAGAGTTGGGATGACTCCAGAAAGCCGTTTAAACAAAATTATATTTGTTATAAGGGTCTTTGTTTCATAGAAATAAACTGAATTCTGTTCTGTCAAGATTAAAATTAAAGGGTTAGAAGTAGAAGAAAAAATTGCATAAGGATGAAAAATGTATGAAAAAAAAAGACAAAGAGATCCTTGAATGGCGCAAAAATTACTGACCTCTGTTTTCTTGTCTTCAGGGTCGGGAATCTGCTCCCTGTCGTCCCAGTCCTCTGGCTTTTTGGCCTCTGGGTCCTTAACTTTTTTAGGGGGCAGGAAGTCCCAATCTTCCTCCAGATTGCCAGACTCAACCTTCTTATTGTCGATTTTGACTTCGTAGGTGTTGTCAGGGTTGACGATCAACGTGTACAAGTGGCTGTACTCATCATCCTGCAGGGCAGAAGGGAAAAGTTAGCAGCTATTGGGATTGTGTCTTAGTGATTAGCATTTAATGTGTTAGCAATGCAAAAAAACTCCCACTTTTGACATGTCTTTGCTTTATTTGGATGAAGCATCATGCATGATAAATAGTAATCACTTTTGCCTTGTCCCAGTTAAATATTGACACAAAATCATTTACTGAGGTCTCACCTTGCATCGGATGTCCTTGTTGATCAAATGGTTCTTGCCTTGGTAGTTGAAGATAACATGAACCTTCTTTGTTCCAGGGCCACAAATATCAGGACCTAAAGAAAACCGACAAATAAAAGTGAAAATGTCAAATCTGCTACTTTAGTTAGGAGCCGAAACTAAGCAGAGATAAATTCAATCATATAATCAATACAGACATGTGTTTAAATTATGACTTGTGTGGGTAAAATATATCAAGAGCCGTAAAACTGATGAAACAAAATGAGATCTTCCAAACCTATCAAGGTGTCTGCTCTTACAGATAGGTTATACTGTTCACTGAGGAATAATCATATTATACAGAGTCTAACAGAGGGAAGTGTCCAAACCTACCAAACATGATGTTGTAGACAGAGTCCCCATGCATGGCCTCCTGGTTGAGGGAGGAGGGGAACAGTTTAATGTAGCCTCCACCGCAGTCAATGCTCTGCTCATGTTTAACCGTGAACTGGATGACCAGAGACTGGCCCTTGTTGCTGAAGTCATCAAAACGGGTTGACACGGCGTAGAAGCGGGCGTCCTGACTCGTCTGCAGACCTGCAGCAGAAACAGTGTCACTGCAATGTGTCCGTCGTGAGTAAAAGTCCAACATACGGCACGATACATCCATGTTGTTTCCGTAGAAGTGTACGGGTTAGTTTGAATTTGTGAATTTAAACTAGCCGATTCACAAGCTGCACAAAAAGAGAGACAGTCTGGGATGACGTCATGTAGAGACAGCTACTGGTGCTGCTCTAGAGAGAGTGAGGAATGGAACCACCCTCAAACTCACTGACTACACCCCCTGGAGATTTCACTGGGACATGGGCTCATTTTCCGAATCACAGCTAGAAGCCCTACATGCACAATAGACACATTCGCACAGAACATCTCAAACGATAACGACATGTGAGCCTACAGACTGAATAAACTACAGCACCAAAAACTGTCCATTGAGTCATTCCTTTTATTTTGCGCAGATGTCTGACTCAGTAAATGTACATTGCCTGTAGTGTCACTGGAATAGCATTATCATGTGCAGCATAGTGGTCCAGTGGTTAGCACCGGTAGTTGACCAGGACCTTTCTGTGTGGAGTTTTGTATGTTCTCCATAAAAAGTAATTGGAGACTGTACATTGAGCGTCGGTGTGAATATGAGGATGAATGTTTGTTTGTCTGTCGGCCCTGGGTTACGCGACCTGTCCAGTACCCGCCTCTCGCCCAATGTCAATGACATACATCACGAGATGTAATGTCACCTCCGTGTTGTTCATGCTAATCGTGCTAATGTTGTTAGTGCTAATCAGATCTGACCATGGGCGGGGCCAGGGGAAGCTTTTTTATTTGAAGTACACAATATACTTGACAAAGGAACAATTTTCTAAATATATACCAGCTACAGAGGTAACAGTCAATAAATCTGATCCAGAAATTGTGGATGTAATTGGAGATATAATTGGCCCCTCTGTTTAAATTGTGGCCCCTATTTGGCCCCAGATTTAGAAAAGTCCTAGATCCGCAACCGGTTGTGACAAGATTTAACATTCTTTACATGGGCTTTGGCCTAATGATAAATAAAATACTTAATGGCACCTAAGATTTAAACATGTTGATTGTCTTACACGTGATCCGACCTGTAGCTTAAGGTTATCATTATCACCTTTATCTTTCTCTGCATCTCCATAGAACTTTCCTGCCGTCAGGACAAACGCGCCGTAGTCTGACTTGTGCTTGGATTCCACCCAGCGACTCGTCCAAGAATCTGCACAGACAAGTTTAGGGTCAGGTTTAAGAAAAAAAAAGACTCACAAGTAGCTGCACATCCTCCACTGATGGTGCATCGGTGCAGGTGCTATGGGGATGTGCATGGATTGTGGGGCTGATTTCACAATCCACAACGTGTTGGGACAATGAAAGTGGTGGCGATAGAAAGGAGGAGGACTGCTGGGTGAAGGAGGGTGAATGAATGAATGACTGACCAGGGCAGAGATGAGGAGGAGGGGGATGGGGGAGGAGAGAAGTGAGCGTGTGATGATGGCTGGGGAGGACGGGAGGGAGGGAGAGGGGTCAAAGATGAACGGCAGTGATGTAGATTCGAGATGTAAGAAAATAAGAAATTAGGGAAGCAATGCATCATTAAAAAAAATACAGGTGAAATCCTTGACATAACATTTAAATCAATCATTCATTCAGTGAGGCCAACACAGGAGGGGTCCGCAGGTTCACCACGCACTCACGACAGTAACGTGTCACATATTCATTTAAAACAAAGCACGGGTGAAAGATAGACCATTTTCTTCAGGGTCAAAGATCTCACCTCCATCTTCAAATTGCTCTCGGAGATACACAGAGGACTCGGCCAGGACGGACGCGGCCGAAACGGACAGCAGCAGCAGCAGCGACAGGGCGGTCATACTGACGAGCTGACACCCCGACGAATACAAACAAGCTACAAACCTCAGCTACGAACACCAAGCGAGTGCGTGTGGCGTGTGAGCGGCGAGTGTGTCGCGGCTCCGCTCCGTCAGACAGTGATGCAGCAGCGGGGAGAAGAAGCGCAGGGATCGGCAGCCGCTCGCCTCTCGCTTCGGAACAGATGTCTGCACCTGATTGGACGTCGCCTCCCAGCCTCAACCAGGAAACGCGGAGGCTCGCGGCCAATGGGAGGAGACCACGCGTTTGCTTGACACACACCCAGGGAAGTGATGATGATGCGCTGCGTGACAATCAGGAGAATAGACATCACACAATAAACACGAATATACCACAATAACACGTTAAATGTGAGTCTTTAAAATGAATATGGAGTCAAAGTCCTTCACCGTTAATTGCCCAATCGGGACTAGATTTAACTGGATGAACTAAATACTGTGTAAAACAGAAACATTAATCCCATTCAGGGCACACAATTTACACTCAGATGTTATAGCATCCTCTTATTGATTTATTTGTATTGTTTAGGTGTATTTAGTTAATTAGGGCCCGAGCACTGTAAGGCACTGACAGACACTGAGGCCCTATTGAAATTGTAGGGATTATTATTATTTTTATTATTATTATTCAGGCAAATGAATTGGCTTTTTGAGGGCTTTAACAATGCTCAAATTCTTGACAAAAAATGCAGCAAATTAGAAAGTGGTGAAAATGTACATATTCTGGAGGAATTTTCAAAGGGCGTGGCAAAATGGCTCAACGGTGCCTACCGATTGGCAGGACTTCAACCACCTTATGTAAATTCACATAAATAAGTTAAAAATATATATATATAAAAAAAAAATATAAAAATGAATTCAAATAAATTAAATGAATCATTCTTTAATTTTGTTTTATATATATGTTTGCAACAGGCTGCATTTCTGAGTAACTACACAGGAGTTCCTCAGGGCAGTCGTCTCAGCCCCCATCTTTTCTCATTACCAATTTAATGATCTATGGTCATCTTGTTTTTGCAGGTTTATAACATGCCCTTTAGGACAGCTATGTGATAGCAATTTAACTGTTAACTGGTTAACGTCTCTGCGGCTCATCAGCCTGGTCTCCCTGATGCACACGGTAGAGAACAAATACCTCTGCTTAAGACATCATTTGTTTCCAGAAAAAAACATTATTCCTTTACTTAGATATCCTTTCCTGATGCCAGCTCTGCAGTGGATGAGCACTTAAATACACCTGTTGGGCAGCAGTTATCAATTATTTTTATCGTTGACTAATTTCCGGATTAATGTCCTTTTTTTTTATTGCAGAGAACCCTTTCCTAGTGCCCAAGCTGTCATGTCACAGTCAGAATGTAAGTTATTCTATTGACTTTCAATGAAAACAGCAAATAGTCACATTTGAGAACTTGAAATCCATTAATTAAAATAACAAGTCATCAATCAATAATAATCAATTACTAAAATTGTAGCAAACATTGTTCATCTGTTGATTAGCGTATACGTTTTGTGCCAACCTTGGCATGAGGCATGAAGATAGCAGGCACCATGAAGAAGAATAAGAACAACAAATGAATCACATTAATCCATTAACTAAATGAAGAAACAGTTTTGTTGGCTTACTCTTGTTTATTTTCTTAAAACAATTTCCATGATCATTTCTCTCCATGTTCTTCTCTTGATCTGAACCTTTGAGTTTTAGATTCAAATCTCTAAAACAGATCAACTCACACCAGTGTGTGTGTATAGACAGTCAATAAATAAACTATGCCACAAGGTGAAATTCTGCGTATCAAGCATTGTTGATGACAATAATAAAAGATGTATCAGGTTCAGATAAACCTCCGTAAAATGACTCAGATAAAAAGTAAATTAACGATATGTCTGAATTTAGAAAGCTTATATTGAAATGGTCGTATCAACCACTCTAAACATTTCAAGTAACATTTCCATCACCCCTGTTACACACTGTTCACAAAGCCACATAATGTTCCTGACAAGCCAAATTAAAGGCTTATTGAGACATTAAGTGTGCATTGAAAAAACTCCACAAAAATCATCATATGCAGTAAAATGTAAAAAAATGGCACATAATAAATCTGTGCTGAAACAAGTGTAACTTCTGACATGCAAATACTAACACGTGACGTATGACCTTTATAAACATTGAAAAAACAATTCAGGACAGCAGACATGAGAAATGTGAAATCCAGGATGACATACACTGCACAACCACTGATACCGTGTTCTACACTTTTTCATCTCAACACTGTGAGGACTGAAACCATGCAGGTGGAGAAGAGCAGCCACACTGAACATGATATCCGTCTCAGTCTGGCATGAACACGTCTCCTGCGACGCCACAGACGTCCGCAAGGTGAGCCTCGCCGATTTTTTCTATTAGTGCTGTACCTGCTCTGATGTCTGGCCTCTTCTGAGACACCTTGACAGACACATGTATCTGAGTGTGTGTGTGTGTGTGCATGTGTGTGTAGGGAGGAGGGGAGGTCTCTCTCTCTGTCTGTCTCTCCTTCTAGGGGAGAAAGAAGTTGATCCTCTGGGGTATGGACTTGCATCCCTGGGCTGAGAACAGTCTCTCCTCTTTAGGGAGATATAGCATTGCCTTGGCCACCTCGTCCAGCGTAGCTTCGTCTGTCTCCAGACCTCGGGCTGCGTAGGCGTCCCGTGCACAGAGCTTCACGTGGCGGTACTCCAGAGGCATGAAGGGCACGTAGAAGTCGATCAGGTGGCCGGACATCATCTCGCTCTGTGCAAACCCACCTAAAAGAGAACCGCACAGAAGAAACTTATCACAAAGCTCCACCAATCCATATTTTGTATTAGGTAGAATTGACTAATGCTAAAGCATAACTACTAACACTGATCCCACAAAGAAACATCACCCCTGTGTGCAGCTCTTTGCAGCTTCCAGCTATTTGTTTTGGTCCAGCACAACAGTTGAGTGAATTTAATTCTAACTCCCTCCCCCATCGCTCATGTCATAGAGAAATGCAGCTTACAGAGCTGAAGTAAAAAAACTGCTGCTCACCTTGAGATTCCATCGTTTCAGTTCGTAGTCGATGCTCCAGGTCTTCCATACCAATGTCTTCTCGATTTTGACCTGAGTGCCAGAAGTCCAGTGCTACATCATTGATCGTTGCCCCACCAATATTACTGTAGAAAGAACAGAAACAGCAAAAAACATGAAGGGGAGGGGAGTTTAGTATGTAATTTATTACTACTGTTGGTTTATTTGTTTGTTTATCAGCCAGATTATTCAATTACTACTTAGCATTTTTCGAAAAAAACTTAGTAGAAGGATGGCAAAGAGGTGAGTCCAGTTTTTTTTCTGTTATTTCACTGGGGAATTGGGAGAGAGAATGGGGAAGACACACAGCAAAGGGCCTGGTCAGAACCAATCTCGCAGCTGCTGCAGGAGGAAAGGTTGCTTGATATATTTTCACAAATTGGATCTTGATAAAAAAAATCTGCAACATTTGGGGAACTGCTGTCTATGAGTGTGTGAAAGTTGGTTCAGTTTGAATGGATTTAAGGGGGAATACTTGGCCCAGGCAGGTTTTCCTCTGAAAGCTAGCACTTACTTCAGGGAACTCTAGTTAACAAATAAATAATACAAATTCAATATGAGTGTTACCATTAGAGTTGTAATGATCCTGAGCCTCTCCTTAATCATATCACTAAAGTGAAAAATGGATTTCTGTGTTTGATTTAAAAGATTATCCATCAGCATAAATTAGACATGAGTAATGAAAATATGAAAAGTCTATAAAGAGAGCGAATTGAGACAGAGGAGGAAACATCCTTCAGCACAGATGAGCTCTCATAATATCTGGGCCAGAGGCAGGATACACTGTGGGTGTCTGTCCCAGCTTCAACAGCAGTAAAGGACCAACCTGAGGAAGAGGAAGATGGCTCTGCGGTAGGTAACCCCATCCACGTTGTCATAGTGATCCATGTAGGGCTTGATGGCATCGATGAGGCCTGGGTGAAGCTTCTCAGCCTCGTCGAAGATGAACAGGGTCTGAGCGCAACGCAGCACCATGTCCCTGATGGCTTCTCGAAGCTGTCCCTGAATACAAAGAGAACGACAAAACTACGGCATGAAGCTCTCCAACATCTCTAAACATTACCAAAGAACATGAAGACAAAAGAGATTTTGAATTTGTGTGTTTTTAGTTCATTTATGGGGGAAATTTTATTTCAAACACTACATTTTTAATTAAAGCTGCTATAGTCGCCAGATCATCTAAAAAATAATAATTAATGCTAAATAAAATTCTGGTGAAAGGTTTAACAAAAAAAAAGCAAAACAGGATTTTAATTATAAAAATCTGACTGTCTTTGCATTCTGCTACTTAACGTAAGAATTATGTTCCGTTGCATTTCCCTGATTAGGGACAAAACTACAACACTGGTTTTAATTTTTTATCATTTATGATGGAGACTTTCTCGAGAATTCAGAGTTCATATTTACAAATTTGGCCAATTCTGATAAAAGTGTGGCAACATCATTTTGAACTCTAATGCAGCGATTGTGTAAGAATGTGTCTGGATGGGACCGTTTTTGGCACCGATGACCTGGTTGGGTAAAATGCCAGGGTCCAAAATAGTAGTTAGAACACGTAGGATCAATGTCTGATTACGGTGGCTATTTTTCATACGCTGAATTACAAAACTTAAACTAAACATTAAACTAAGTGAGCGGGCTTCCAGCATGTTCCTGGCACAGAAGTGGGGCTCTGTATGTCTCACCTTGTACGTGTCCACCAGTCTGGCGTGTGGGAAGTGGAACGGGGCAATGAACAGTCGGACACACTCACTCTTCACCCCGTCACGATACAGGTTATCAGCAATGATCCGGGCCACGAAGTTCTTGCCTGTGCCAGACCAGCCATGGAAGGAGAGGGTGAGCGGCTTGTTGGACTCTGGGTTGTTGATAAAACCCTGGATGGCTTTCAGGACCACGGACTGAGCCAGGTGCTGCCCGTGGAGCTTCGTCTGAAGGTCCCATGCCAGACCTGCGCCATGTGTGCACAAAAAGATAAGAGGAAGCTTCTGACTGACAGTGACGGGGGAAAAGAAATCTAAGCAATGGAGCAGTGTTCAGACAATAATTTTCAGACAAAAATCAGGGCTGAAGTTTCTGATGGGTTGCTGCTGGAGAATTAGATTTAAATGTACTACTACTACTACTTTCTCCAGTTGTTTCATTTTTGGACATTTGTATTCTTTTATTGCAGTGACACTGTGACCCAAGAGTACTCAGCAGTCATTACTACATTATTACACGTGCACTCTGTAATCTTTACAACACAATTAAGAGAGTATTCAATACCCATTGGTTAGATGTCAACCGACTTAAATTTCGAACCTCATCTTGATCCCAACTACACTCGTTTTGATCCCAACGACACAAGTCTAGTGAGTGTATCCTGTGTGGTTGTTACTCTATAGCACAGACAGACAGACAGACAGTTGTTGAACTTGTTGTTTAACATATTTGAAATTAATAATATTTAAGAGCAGTCTAGATCCGGTCCTGGCTGCAGAGAGCACTACCTGTAATGTTGTTGGTTATCCTGCAGTCTCCAGAATCACAGCACTGGCCCAGGCTACAGTACCACTGGTGCAGCAGGCTGGTGTAGTCCTGAGGAAAACCTGCCCACAGGTCCCGGCTGGGAACTGTTCACACAAACAGAACAACACAATATATCAGCTTTTACTCCTGACGAGCTGATGGAGTCCGACGAGCAGAAATACTGTCGTTATGTGGCAGCTACAGATACGCTCCTGCCTCCCCTGTGCCTGTGTCCTACCCGTAGGTCCTACCTTGCTGTGTAGCATCTTCCTGGTTGGGCTGACACTCCCCCTCCCAGATGTTACAGTAAATGTAATTGAAGTAGTAGCTGGACACGTTGGAGATGCTGTCGAGGTGGAAGAAGTGGGCCTGTGCGGACAGAGCCCCGAGCAGAGGCAGCAGCCACCGCACCAACATCGGGGAAGAGGCAGGTCGCACCGGAAGCCTCCTCGGTGTCTCCGCTCGTCATCAGCGGGGATGTGTTGGTCTGCAGGCGGCCTCATGCAGCCTGATCTGATAGGGGGGGGGCTGCTTCCTCCTCCCCCAGCTGGACCAGGGAGCGGGGGAGGGGCGCTCGCTTAATCAATGTGTGCGGCGCTTGCGGGCGGGAGCTCTCCAAACATATAAAACAGCACTTTACCACCCGCCCTCACGGGTTTATTGAAGTGTAATGCGCATGTTCGGCAGGAAGGCAACTTGCCTGAATGGTTCTGTTTTAGAGAGTAGAGCTCAAACAGCCTGGTTCCGGAAGTAAAAATCCCATTCTGATTGAATAGTGTGGTACGGTGGCCGAGAGAGCGTAACACACTGCAAATTAACAAAACAGATGTCGAAAAAACGACTTCATTAATTTGTTGAGGCTGCAAAGGAAAGTCCCAAAGCACGTAAATATAGAAAAGCGTGGCAAGTAACGAAAACGACAACGGAAATGTTTCCAGGGGGCCCAAAAAAGTGATGAACCTGAATGTAGTTCGGTGATGTGTGAAGTTATTGAAGTGTGCTACTCTTCATTGGTGATGGGACTTCACAAAGAATAATCATATACATTATTTGATAACAACTAGAAATATTGTCTTATTTAGGATATAGATTTATATCGTTAGCATTAATCTATTGCCATTTGCCCCGCCCATTTCTGGTATCCCCCCCTTGTCAATGTGATTTGACAAGACACAATGTCAAGATACACCTGACTAAGAGAAATCACAAACTAAATGTGGCTATAACGGTATAAGGAAGGAACAAGAAGGGAGCACTTAGGTGAAAGCAAATTAAGTATAATTCAGAAATATTTTTAAGAAAACTGAAATAAAACACAGAACATTTGGAGGGGTAGTATGGTTCTCAGCAAGATCAAGCTCTTCTATTAAGTTGGCTGAAGTTTCCAGATGTGGAAAATCCCCACATCAGACAAATTCTTTATTTCAGATGTATTAATTCACAATCAAGCTGTTAAAACGTTAATAAGCGGACATTTAAAAAAAGAACACATCAATTAAAAAGAGCAGACAAAACACAAATTAAGATCTTGAGAAACCAGTTTGGTCTCCTCAGTCTAGTCTTTAGTTCATAAGCCTCTTTTAAACTGTCGATTTTATAAGAGGCAAGTTCTATCCTCTTTCGCATGAACCGGTGTTGTCCAACACTGTCTTCTCTCTCTCTCATCCTCTTGAGCAGGATTGGGCCCGTTTGCCCAATTGCACCTTTTCGAGTGGTTGCAAGAAGTTCCCTCCCTCTGACCGTGGCTTGGGAGTCTTTTGGCCTGTGAATTGGATAAGGAAATGATTTAACTCTTTATCTTAAAGCAGTTTTTTAATATTTATTTAAATGCACATTCTGATCTGCACATAGCTGCAGATCCATATGGGACGGCTCTGTTCTTCCCTCTGCTTCACCCCTTCTAATCCTGAGGACATCACACAGGGGTATACAATGCCAAAGACTATATCATTCACATTACTTCTGTGCACTTGTCAAATAAACACTGTAACAGTATACAATGATCAAGACATGGCATAATGCCTGTCTCTCATCCTCCTGCACCTGTTTGGGCCTGTTGTCCCACTTGTGCCTCTTTGATAGGCTGCCCGTCGTTCATTCCTTCTGACCTTGGGAGTGTTGTTTTCTGAAATGTGGATAAGAAAATAATTTAACTCTTGATCTTGAAGCAGTTATTGGACATTTCTAAAAATTCACATTCTAAAATGCACTTGGCTCCAGAACTATAGTTAATGAGAGTTGTATCATTTTTGCCCAATTGAACTCTTCACAAAAAAACTGAATATTTACCAAAATATTGAGTTTGGGTTATGAAGACGTTGTGCTGTTATAAATTCATCCAGGCTGGTGATCTCAAACTAGAATTGAACCTATTGACTGAAATGAAGAATTGTTTAATCAGATAGATGCTCAAAAAGCAGTGGATGGCACAGGGGAAAGAAACACAGACTGAATGAAAGACTCCATAATTAGTGAGATAGTGGACCCAGCTAAATGGTTGTAAACTAGTATGATACCATAAATCTGCCTTCCATCCAATATCTTGGCCAGAACGCATGTGGTAGGAGGTTTCCTTCATGCTGTGGATCTCTAATTGCATATTCAATTCAAGGCTTGTTTATAAAACACAAAACTAAAGCTGTCATGAAGTGAGGATTTTGCCCAGCAACCATCAGAGGAGGAGCGAAACAGAGCAGCTCCTGGTCACTTCCTGATTCCAGTACCAAGAGGGTGGACTACGCCTGCGCACCATCGAGAAAGAACCAAGTCTCGACTCCCCTTCATTATTGACCAATCAAATGATACCTACTGTTAAAAAATATTAGGAAAACGCCGTCTGTTCATGCTTTGGCTGCCAAATGCTTTGCTGTAACTTTTCATACCTTTTCATTTATTTTTAATAAATACTTGATTGAACTGAACCGAGACCGGCTCTTCTCATATTTAGGATAAAAGAACACAATACCTAGGTGTTAAAACTGCCCCTGGACACAACTTTCAACCTCTATTGGTCACTGTGTACCCCATCACCCATGAGAAGTGTTAAGAGTGAGTGTTCACATGTGTCCTCAGTTGTTACAGAAGGATTGTGTCAAGCTGTACGGTTCTATAGATAACAGATCTGATGGATACATTTGTTTAAATTTAATTTCGCTTGTCTATCTTGCTCCCTGAGAATCTAACAGTACAGTGAAATCATATGTGTTATCTTTTATCAGAAGAGACATCACATCTTCATTTCTTTGATGTGAAAAAAAGGTTGAGAGCCACTTCTTTAAGCTGCTGCTAGATCAAATGAAAATTAGGTGAGCTCATCATTGCGAGCTCGTAAAACACATCATATCAAAACACCATGAGTACATGTTGTTCCCTTCCTGGCCTACATGTCCCTGCTCTAATCATAGCAGGTTGGCCTTAATCTCATTGACAGTTTGCATGGCCAAGTTGAATCCTTGTTGAAAACATTAGACTTGTCTCTGAAGTGTACCTGTGACCTCATACAATGCAGTGAAATCAAGGAATCATTCAGGAAAACACATTTATCAAATATATATTGACTTGTGCTGTTGAGAAGTCTGATTTCCTTTCATAGAGACCTCTAGGTGAAGCTATGTTTAGCGTTGAAATGTATTCCCAGAAGAACAATTTGGGAGTGTCTGAATGACCTGATAAACTGGAAGTGTTGCTTTATCTGAAAGCAGCATTGTTGTTTGTGAAGTTGCATCTGTGGACTTACTTCGGAGTATCATGGAGCGACCGCTGTCTGTGCTTGTAGCTCTTGTCCTGGTGTCATTCTGCGAAGGCTGGGACGCTCCAGCATTTTGTCATGGCCAAACATGTCCCGAGTACCAATTGGTTCAAAAAACCCAGGTAGGTTTTGGAGCTGTTCACACACATCATCAGAATGCTTATTTTCTTTTCATTTCTGGAGTACGTATTGAAAAACACTTTATGCTTCTGTTTTGCACAGGATTTCGAGGAGCGCCGATATGTTGCCACAAACTGGATTACCACCACAATCAAGACAAACGACAGTTTTGGTGTAATGGCTGCCAACTCGAAGCTGACAAATTACTGCAAGAAACACAACCATCCAGGCCAAGGTTTGATACAAATGTTTTCACTCACACTATGGTTTTGTGTTGTTAAATGCCCATTTGAATATCCAATAGTCCAGTTAGTCTGCTGCGATGAAAGTAAAACAACGCTTTTATATTGAATGCTCCTGTCAGTATTTAAAAGTCACTTCTACAACCATAAAGGTTTTGCAACTGTTGACAAGATGACACTTTTTGTTTTGGGTAGTGTAGAAAATCTGTTTGCCTTCTTCAAGGTTTTTAGAGTTGTGTTTGTCACTTGTAGATGTTCAGATCCATGTAGACACCTGGCCTCGACTGGTCACCATTAATCAGGAGGGTTCCCTGTCCTGGTTTATTCCTCCTGGTACCATGCCTGACATCACTGATGAATCCATCAGACTGGAAACAAGACCCGAGGCCACTGTCTACGTCAGGTGAGCAGAGGCTACATTTATCTATCAACTCACTACTTTCTGCTTTGAGGGGATTTCACTCATTTTAAATTATTCCAGAGAACCCACTCCCAGCCATCTACCCACCCCAGACACCAATGCTACCCCACAGAAACCAGACTGTGGTTGTAAGAAAACTAACAAAAACAAACAAACCTCAAAGTAAATGAATAGATGTAAATAAAAAAGAGAGTTCAATTGAGAGCAATGGTGTGTGGGTGGGGCCAGTGTGTTGCATCAGGCACCAATGTCAGAAAATGAAAAGTGTCATTACAAAATTGACTTAGTTAAATAACTTTCGTTGAGCCTGTATTACGTACCGAGTTTGACATCCCAGGAGATATTACTGTCATCTGTTTTCACCGAACACAGGGGACAGAAGGAATGTACACAGGCCTAAGCCTTGAAGTGTGTCGATGTAATCTCAAACTAACAATGATTCTAATGCCCTGTCATTGTTGTCCTGTCATTCAAAAGGGTGTTTGGCGGAACTCCAGGACTTAAGATCGGTAATGATACTGCAAAGGAGCTGCGTGATGCCTTGACCAAAGCGGAGAAAACATATAATCTCCTTACTTTCTCTGGGGCTGCCTATGATCCATACATCACTGTTGTCCACCACAATGAGATCTGGATCTATGCTGTCTGATGACCACATGCATCATCAACTGAACCCAGTAAACTATACATCATATAATAACATGTGTTCTCCAATCTTATCTTCTAAATAAATCTACTCCACTCTGAAGTTAAATGCCAAACAAAATTTATTTTTCTTCTCTACACTGTCAAGAGTTTGCTGTACTGTAAGGTCTTCAGATCGTATATTGTTATTTGGTACTATAGAAGTCCAATTTAATTTAAACGAAGTTTCACAGGTATGTAATGGTAAATTCTACAGACCACAGAATTCTTCTGTTGGATGACAAAAAAATGTATTCAGGAATATTGTAGTATTTACGTACAGCCACCTTTTGTTAAAAAGTGACGATATTTATTGTCTGCTAATGCTTATTTCTCGAAAACCTTTGGTGTTGATAATATCTCTATTCATATACCATTGGCTTTTCACAATAAACTGTTGACAAGTGTGTCTTTGCTGCCAAGTGTTGTTATTCTCACAGGCTCATTTCTTTCTCCCTGTTGAATAGGTCAATGCAAGTTGAGTTTGCACAACTCGCAGTATCTTCCTCCTCACTGGTTAGACTTGTTTGTGCAAAACCACTAAACAGCGTTGAGGGCAACAGCCAGATTGTGTTTGACACTGTAAAGAATGACACCCTTTTTACTAACGAGATAAAGTTTGGGCTTTGGTCGAGATCTGAATAGCCAAATCTAACTGATTCACATGTGTTTCAGACAGACATAACTCTTGAAAAACTGTGCTTCTGTAATTTTGTAAATATTTTTTCTGCATTGATAACGCCCCCAGAGAGCCAGATAATATTCAAAAACACAGAAAGGTTAAATTAACGTAACAATTCACCTTCAAGAATGAATATCCTGAGACATTTCACCTCAAACACATTCATTATATGTAATTTCACTGGGCTGCAGTATCAATATTTTGCCACTGTGAGGCGCTATGGACGCAGGCTTGTGTCATCACTGTTTGTGAAGAAGTGTCTGTCTACCTGATGTGCAGGTGCTAAGACTATAATCAAAGCCACGGGCTAAACAGTTCAAGTGTTTTCTCTCCAGGTGCAACGCAGAAGAAGCTGCCATCATTAAATCAACAACAACAGCAGGCCAATAAAATCCCAGTTCCCCCTGTTTTCTTCCTCTTTACTCCTCCCTTGTCCTTGGGAAGATGTGGGAATCTCTTTTTTACCGACTTATCCGGGAGGAGAGGTGTATCTCTCCTCAGGCACGAGCACAGACAGACCCCTAGTGGTGCTCAAGCACTGGCCCTTTTGCCCTGGATGAGAAAAGTGCCCTTCTGCTGGAGCCCAATTTTTTCTTCATTCATCAATATTTAAGAATAAAAATTACTCTCTCTGTCATCAATTGATGATTGCTGGTTGTACATCAAATTGTCCTTGAAGGATATTAAAGATTTTCTTTTATGGACAAATTGGTTAATCACAATCTGCACAAACCAAGCTAGAGCAGCAGAGGAACCCAGCAGCCAGCAGGGGGCAGCCTCAGGACATCACAGCAGACTGTGATTCTTGTAAGGCGTCTGAAGACAAGGTTGGAAAAGTACAGGGTTATTCTTTAACGATAGGTTTTTAAAGTATGTTAAATAATCCAGTATCTAAAAGCCAAAAATATAAAAGTAACTTTTAAATAAGGCTCTCAAATATATGTAGTAAAGTAGAAAATATTTTCTCTGAAGTTTAAGTGATATCTTGTCTCGCTGTCTGGCCGGTAACCAGCCGTCCGGACCGCCCCGTGAATAAGGAGGAGGAGATATTTCTTTACTTGGAATGCGGCCACTTCATTTCTCGAATATACAGCAGGAGCGACACTCGCATCACCTCTAGGTGGTCCGTCACTTCTCTTTATAAACACACTTTTAGCGTCTTTTCCCACAATACCCTGGTGCACTACGTCACACACTACAAACTTCCATAAAGGGGCAAGCCCTACCTGCAACACAACAGCTCTCCGTCTCATATACAGATAGCAAGAGAAAGCAGAAAGGGATTTTTACACACTGTCTGATAAAGATTCCGACAGTAAAGGCAAGGGGTAGTGATGGATAAGGTTTTCTTTAACAAGTTAAGTCTTTCATTCTCACTTTCCACCTTAAAACTATGACATGAACTGAACTATGATCTAGTTCATGAGAGGTTTGAACTTGCACAACAATGCCCTCAGCATCAGACAAACAGGTAATGACGGTGTTTGTGCAATCCCCCGACGTTGTTTGGTGATAAATGAACCACAACATCAGCGCCGCTGAAAAAGCCTGATTTCAAAGCCTTGTCCAGCTGTTTACTGACGTTTGTCATGTTGAATGAAGAGAGAAAGGGAGAGATACAGACAGACAGACAGACAGGCAGGCAGACTGCCTTAAATGCTCTCAAAGCCACAAATGGAGGTTGTCATACATGATTTTTAGATCAAAACGTAAGAAAACGTGTTTGCTTCGCAGAAATGTCACCATGAGATTTATCCGGGCTAACATGTTGGTTTTATCCATTTTCTTTTCTTTACATCCCTGTTGCCTCGCTCCATTTGGGCTAATGTTCATTTTGAGAGGACATTTCTGGAAGGAGAAAATCATTCAAACTTTTCTAACCTGCTCCTACGGCTGATTTCATATGCTCTAACCAATAAAAAAGATATTTGTTGGTTTCGGCAAAGTCTTGGGATTCTCAGTGTGTTTTTATTTTACCGATAGGACTTCTTTTTTTTGTAAAATCCTTGTTGTTCAAGGGCTTTGCTAGAGTGTAGCTTTCTCTTTTCCAGTGTGTTTAGCCAGGAAAGATTCCTTCGATGTCTCAGATGTTGCGATTCAAGCAGCAGCACATTTTTAGAAGGGGAAGAGGTATTGAGGATGACTACAGAGTGGGCCACTGAAATTCTCAAAACTGCCTTTATGGTAGTTCTCTCTACAGTTGTTTTTCCTGGATAACATTTGTTAAGCTGACACACCCACACATACATACAATCTTCTTCAGAAAATGTCTGTTCATCAATAATATGCGATTTTGTGTTTTTCTGGCCATGTCAAATTTTAATAAATGAAAGCTGAAACCTGATATTATGAGGAACGAGATCTTCAAAACGTTGAATCAAAAATACACATCACTAAAGCCATGCTAATCACCTACAATCAAAACAACCGGTTTATATTGTGTGAACCCGGTGATACTATATCTAAAGGCTTGTTTCCACTCAACTACTGTAGATAACAGCAATAGGATGCAGGCCACAGTATGGGATGGGGGGGGGGGGGGGGGGAATGCACAAGTAACACAAACTCTAATTATATATTTAATGAAATAAACCCCAAGCTTAAACCTTGCCAAAGTAACATTTCCTCCTGAGGCAGTTTCCCTTATGGTCTGTATGGTTCATTCTACGAAACAGTTTCCTCCAGAGCCTCATTTATCCATGTATTTGGAGTGATTTATTTGCCCTTACGTGAATTGTCCGTTCTTTGCTTTTCATCGGGATTCTTTTATTTGAATCTTTGTCAACCAACGGCCCTGTGCACCTTGACGTCGGTAGCCACCCGCATAAAGACCAAGGGTGGGCGAAATGAAACACTACTCATCGAAATGACAAACACCGAATGAAAGTAAAAACTGCCTTTATGGTGGTTCTCAGTTATTTTTCCTGGACCACATTTGTTTAGCTGACACACCCACACATACAATCTTCTTCAGAAAATGTTTGTTCATCAATATAGGATTTTGTGTGTGTACAAATTTGTAAGGTCTTTTCCAGCTAAACAATGAACTTATCAGGAAGAGTAGATACGATTGGACCACGGCTCAGTCCTAATGAGGCCAAACTTAATGTGATTTGCTTGTCAAGGATGAATATCAGATGTGATTTGTCAGCTTAAGGTAGGATTATATAAGGCTGTCCATTATGAATAGAAGTCAAGGTAATAAGCATAGCTGTGTGTGCATGCCTATCTAGTTATGTCCCATCTTGGTCCACACAGTCAATGGGTCGTTTGAGTGTTAGAAGTACATTTAGGTTAGGCACTTAGTTGTAATGGTTATAGAAATCATGACTACCCTCAGAACTCAAGCATTTGTTTAGGAAATGTTTTTAATTGATAATTTCCAGCATAAAAACCAGTTTCTTTTTTCAAATCTGGAACTTGTTGCACATGAAAATTAATGAGAAAAACAAGGCCCAGTCAGAAGAGCTTAAGTTGCAACTTTTTAAAAACTAAGCACAGTTACCATATCACCCCTAATAGCTTAACTAAGAGTCTAAATAAATTCTAATTTATGCAAATACCACAAATGTAATTTTGGACATGTCTGAACCCTCTTTCCTGTATGTCAGCTGAGGGTTTGCATAATCTCTAAAAACTAAAGTAACCTAGGTAAAAATGAGTCTTATTCACACTTGTGAATTTGATCAGGAATGTAATTTTATCATGTATTTATGGCACAAGCATTTTTTCTAGTCACTGACCAGCTCTGTAGTTGAGTCTTACACTTACATTTGCTTCCCAAAAAAAAAATGACATCAAGTTTGAGTTTATTGCAACATTTTTTATTGCGAAAATATATCTAGATTTTCAATTGTCTTCAGGTCAAACTCCAGTTTCCAAAATACCACAGAATCTGAAAAAGAGAATCATTGTTTTAATATTCAGAATAATAAAGTATATTTGTCATCAAGACTATGTATCTCTAGCAGGCTTGTACTTACCTTCAGAGTAAAACATCAGGCTGGCTGAGGGCCAGAGTAGATTAGATCTGCTTTCTGTGGAAAGAAATGAGTCTTTTAAAATAAAACCAGGTATCAACCAACAAAGAGTTTGTTTTAGACCACAACCTCAGAGAAATATGGAACGGTAAGGTATAATCAAGAGATATCATTTGGCAGAATCTTGTCATCAAAGGTAGTGGTCCATTTAAGCAAATATTCATTGAGAATATTTTTGAGCAAACCAACATTGGCACTTAGACTTTGAAATGCTTACCAAGGTCAGCCCAAGAGATCCAGCCATTTCCTGGAGAAGAGACAGAAATATCCTTATTACATGTCAGTGATTGTTCTATTAAGCTTCAAGTTTGCAGGTTACTCAGCAACAATGTTGTCCACATTACATGTTCAGGTCAGACATTTGTTAAAGACATCACTGAACCAGCAAAAGCCAGTTAACGAGTGTCTGAAGTCTCACCTCAAGTCCACCTAGTCTTGGCCGTTCAGCCGGACCTCAGATCAGATCCTGCAGACGACAGAAGAGCATAAGATGAGTATGCACAACATACATTGGGTAACGCCATCTACATTGACCAAATCAGATAGAGCTAATATCACAAGACTCCATGGTTTCAAGTCAGGCTGTGTCTAATCATCACAAGGTCAGACTGCCGGGATCATGAGTTTCACAAAAAACAACCAGGATCCCAAATAATAAACTAGAGCAGCTCACTCAGACCCAGATGAAGTGGAGTTCAACCAGCAAGTGGAGCTGGTGTCAGTTGTAAAACTTTTTACTCAAATTCATGCTTTTTCCAATTTTACTTTTATTTCCACTCAAGATAAGTTCACAATTGGAATAAGTATCCAATTAAATCCTGCAGTTCTAGCCTCACTACAAGCCTTTTATTTTAAATAAACTGAAACATGTCTAGTCTAAAGAGCATGATTGAGACCAGCTCCACTGGGACTGAGTTTGTACAGTTCTTATCATACTCACATTGAGTTTGAGACTGTGCACCAAACAGCCCAGGATCCCATTAGATCTGTAAAGTTAAAACAGCTTCAATTAGGATGATGCAGAAACTAGCAAAGTTAGCTTGTGCAAAAAGTATCAGATCAGAAATGACTTAATTCTTCAACTGGATCAGTGACCTGATTCACATTCATCAGGTCTGAACATTAGCAACATTTGATTTGAATGCGACACTTACCAACAAGGCTGGAAATGTAGTCGGCAGAGCAGTCACATGTCTGAGGAGAACAGAGGGGATGTTAGAGTGCATAATAAGCTGTTTGGGCTAGATGACCATTACAGGTGACACATCAGATAGGAGCGAAAGACAATTGCAAAATTCTTCGTCACTGATCAATCTGCTGAACTATGGGATCATCATTGTGTCGGACTTCATTAAAGGATAAAACTTCAGACTCACCATAGCATTCTGTAGCCAGACAGGTTTCTGAAAATAAACAGGAAATTCAATTAAAACCAAATCCCATTTTAGGAGACATTGGGGTCATAGAAGCCGACACACATCAGATAGGAGCGAAAGACAATTGCAAAATTCTTCGTCACTGATCAATCTGCTGAACTATGGGATCATCATTGTATCGTACCTGTTACAAAACTAAACGGTAAAATCTTAAACTCACCAGTAGCTCATCCATGAGCGTTCAGACCAGATGCGCAAACACGAGACAATCTGCAAGGCAAACACCAGAAGTTGAATAAACATGAAAACTGCAAACAAAAAGCGCCTCCTAAATGAGCACTGCATCAGAAAACAGTTCTCTTTCACCCTTTATCAGAGAGATTCCCAATGTTTAATTACAATCATCATTAACAGTTTGAGCGCATATGTCAAAATAAAAAAGTCTGGTTCTTTACCTCATTGAATGCCGTGAATGAAGAGTGAATTCAGTCAGTGTGATCACACCTGCAGAAACAAGACATACGTGAGCCACGAAAGAATCTCAGGACGTCAGAGGCGGCCTTATCTGTGCCTCAGATAATAAAAATGGTGGTTGCTAGTATCATCATCGTTTGATCAAGAGTAGCAAATAAATGTCATCAGCAGCACAGGGATCACATTCAGACCAATGCTTCTCTGGAGGTGTGGCCAGGGGGGCGCCAAGTCTGCACTTTTCAGATGGTGAGGGCAGTTACGAAAACGTGGCTCTAAAATCAAATACTCAAGTTGAGTTATTACCCTGGTTCAACTTTATTGAATCCGGGATTCAATGAAGTTATAAAATACAGCTGTCAGACTTAACAACTGAGGCCTTGTCTTAAAGCCTGGTGAAATGTTCAATATCTAAATAAAGACTTGCAACCACCTCAAGAGAAACAGAAGCCATCGACATTAAGAAAACGTGAGCTTTACCTCATCATCCACAGCTTCTTCACACCTCTGAATCAAACTCCCACCTGCGGACAAACACTAGAGTGAGCATTGGCCACGTGCCACCGAGAGCATGGTGATCAGCGGAAACGGAAGTCTCAGTCTAAAGCTGCTCAGAAATCACTTCTGTCCACTACTCTTAAAATTGAAATCATCAACGACTTCCACTTTGGATTGGTAGAATTTTAAAAAAGTATAATTACCAGGGATGCATTGGACGGGTCCAAACACCTGGAGACCCATGTTGGAGCCTAAGGAAAGAAGAGCACGTTACTGGAAGGGATCCAGGTCGCCATGTTGAGTAACTGGGACTAATATTTTTTTGTCACTAATATAAACTCAGCTTTTACTTACCACGTGCTGTTCAGCTTCATTTTGATTTGACGTTGATGACGAGTCTGTAAAAAGACGGAAAAACAGATTAAGCACGAAACTGATTCAAATAGATGCAGCCATCTTCTGACTGAAACATGTCCACACCCTAAAGTCTGGCAGCGCAGGAGCGCTGCAGTGAAATCGGCCTCTTTGTGTCTCGGTGTCCCACGCGGTCAGAAAGTTGGCGTTTCCTCACAGTAGTCAGATGTCCCTACCAACATTTGTTTCATCACACTGCGATGAGACTAGGCCGAGCTGAGCCGATTTCAACCCGCGCTAAGCAACACGTGGCAGAGGCCTGCTGCGGCTATACAGGCTAACTGTGATAGCATGAGCGCCTCGCAGGTTAAACCCGTCAGTGCACAGAGCTTAGGCTCAGCAGAGGACGTACACATGAAGACATACCAATGTGGCGACATTAAAATCTAATAGACAAGAGACACGCAGAACGGAGTCAAGTAGCAGAGGAAACATACCAGTTGAAGAGAGCGAGCCGGAGAATGAGACTGGGCAGAGAGTGCGCGGCGCCTTTATAGCAGAGGACGCACTGCATGATGGGAAAAATAGTCCGAGGACTAGCGCCCCCGCTGGACCGATACGGGAAAGTCTACATTCCGAATGATGACGTTCATCACCCCATTGAGAGAAAATAATACACAATAGAATAAAATCCGGAGCATTTATTGCTTATCCTATTGGGGGACTTAAAACGAGATAAGTCCATAATCTATTATGCTTATTCTTTGAGGGGGGGTTAAAATCTTAAAATAACGTTAAATAAAATTCGAAACATCACTTACATTTTGTGAGACAGGTCAGTTTTGGATCATATTGGACGACACATATGCTAAATACAAATATTTTAAGCTGATGCCCAACAGTCTTATACATAACTAACAATACAATATTGTGTTTCAAAGGGTTTGGTATGTGATAATAATTTTGATAATAAGTCACAAAGTGCTTTTCAAGGGCAGCGAAATAAAAAAGGGAGTTATCACAAATATTATAAAACATTATTGCTGTTCTCAGGCAGATGCTTGCAGAGGTTCGGAGCCTTCACAGCAAACGCTCTGTCCCCTTCAGTGATCATTTTGGATTATGTAGATTGTGTTGTTGTGTTGAAGTTTACTGAGGTAGATTCATAATATAAAATAAGTACCTCACTGTAAGAAACCATGCAGCCCAACATCATCAGTGAAACTGTTGGATCACACACAGTCTGATCCAACAGTTTCAACCCAAATAGAACATTAAAGCTTCCTGAATGTGGATTTATTGTGAAGTTGTTGTCATAGGCTGGATTCGTTTTACCTTGGTATACCTAACAAAATGCCAACTGAGGGAATGACAGGTTTGTGATGAAGTGGTTATTGAGCAGAAATGCAATTTTTAGTTTTTACCTTGTTCATTCTCACATCACTGCATGTCAGTGGGAGTAATTCCATGTGTAGTGTCTCATCTTCTCCATGATTAGCTGTGGCAGATGTGCCACTGGATCAATGCTGTTCATTTGTGTCCACTGACACCACAGACTGTCATCATGCTGGGCAGCCACCTCCACCCTTACCCCCACCATTCTGCATTGGACTGAGATGGAAATTGTGCAAACTTAACATATATTCAATGTTACACTGCACTATACCACATACTTTAAAAACGTAATATTGCATTTGTCCTACATTATACACAAGGATCTAAATGCTGTGTTTGTTAGTCTTATATACTTCTATTATATTGCCTCTGCCAAGGAGGTCATGTTTTCACCCTTGTCTGTTTGTTTGTTGCTTTGTTTGTGTTGTTTGTCAACAAGCAAGATTGCAGAAAAACAACTGAACATATTCCCATGAAACTTGGTGGGACGATGTGGTTAAGTCATGAAGGAACTCATTCGATTTTGGTGCAGATCCGGAGGCTGATCCAGGATTTTGTACTGTCTTTGACATTGTGAGATCTGACGTTTTGTAACATTATCCCAGGAAATAATTTATGGATCTTGATGAAATTAATCGGGCACATTTAGGGAAATTATACATACATGTGCGATTGAAAGAATAACAAACAACTTCTGCACTTCTGAGACGGAACCTTCACTATCTGAGGTTCCATGTTAGAGAGCAGCTCCGCCTCACTGCTCATTTCTCTAATAAACGACTTTATTATGAGACACGTCTGAGGAATGAACGAAACAGATACAATATTTAACACATTTATTCTTTTTAAAACACAAGATTTCATTGTTTTTTATTCACACGAAACAATCCAGTTGAATTTAAAGCTTCATGAATTGTCCAGTTTTTTTCTCCTCATATAAAAGAGTTTCTGATGAACGGCGTCGTCTCCCTCCTCGCGCTGCTGGACAGAGACGAGACCGTCCGGCTGCTGCTGCTGCTCCTCGACTCGGACAAAGTCAGAATGCTGGACCTCAACGATAGGGCGGACTCTGACCCCGCCCCCGCCCCCTACAACCCCCCCCCCCCTTCAGACTTAATACTTCGGCCTATCTTCGTCGACTGTCCTGATTTGTCTGTGTCTAGACTTGGACCTGCGTTCTGATCTTGAGGAGAAGGCCGACACGTCTATTCTATTCTAGTCTATTTTACAATACTCATCTAACAGTTCAACTTATCTTATTCTTTTATACTCTATAATACTCTATTCTATTCTATCCTAATCTGTCTTGGATAGATCACGGCATCTACTACCCCAACATAGAATAGAACAAGATAGAATATTTTTTAATTACTCTATTCTATCTTGTTCTATTCTATAATGCTCAAAACTATCCTATTCTACCGTGTGCTATACTATAATACTCTATATTCTATCCCTTTCTATCTTGTTCTGTTCTGTATTGCACAGAACTATCCTATTCTATCTTGTTCTTTTCTATAATATTCTTTTCTATCCCATTCTATCTTGTTAAATTCTATAACGATCTAAACTATCCTATTCTATATTGTGCTATTCTATTATATAATACTCTATTCTATCCCATTCTATCTTGTTCTATTCTATAATACTCTATTCTATCCTATTCTATCTTGTTATATCCTATAATGCTCTAAACTATTCTATTGTAGACACTTCAAAATAAAAAGAGTCTAATTCACCTGCTACACATCTTCAGGAGAAGATTATGATGTTGATATCTTTGCAGTGAATGAATTTCCTCATTCAGTATTCAGCAATTCCCTTGTTTCTGAACATCACAGATCTTATTTTAATGTTTCTGTTAAGTTATCTTGACTCGCGCAGTGTAACTTGGCGTAAAAAGTATGAGCGTAGCGTCTGTTTAAGTATTTTATTCTCATGTGCACCTTTCATCCATCTCATGCACAGGTAACAAGGGAACTGACAACATACGTCATAAACACAGGAACCGTAACACCTCTAATAAAACGGGCAATACTGCTACCGTAAAACAATGAGAAGAGCGTTCTCTATAATGATACTTTAACAGTTTCCTTTGTTACCTTCGTCTTTGTATCACTTCCCTTCTAGAGCACATCATTGGACCCGTATTCATTTCCTGCCAGTATATGCCTTTAATAATATTCTATATCATCATAGGCTCCTTCGATTAAATAGATGACATGTTATGTAGTGAAATAGATGACATGTTATCGTCATTCTGTTTGTTGCAGCCATTTCACAACGGTTGTACTACTACCCCTACACAAGTGACACGGCACAAGTGACACGAAATGTACTACCACTACAAAATGAAACAAGGGACCAACTCATCAGCGGGGATCCAATCCCTCCTGAACAACCCGCTCAGCCACTCCTCTGTACCCGCAGCGGGGATGACTCCCTCCAGTGGCACCTCCACTGTCCCCCCCTTCAAATTCCGCCATCGCGGGGAGAAGGTGGACTGGCGGCAGATTAACAAGGTGGACATAAACCTTGTGAAAAGCCAGCTGGACATAGACACTCTGCAGGCTCACATCAACGAAGTGACGTTGTGCAGCCTGGATGGGGAGCGGTGCCAGGAGTGCCGGAGCCCTGTGGACCCGGGTCTGCTCAAGCTCCTGCAGCTGGGGCAGCTCTCCGTGGAGTGGCTGCTCCACTGCCAGGAAGTCCTCAGCCTCAACCAGCATGCAGCGGAGGAGAGGCTGGAGGCGGCGCGCATGGAGCAGAAGCAGCTGCTGGAGCAGCAGAGCAAGCAGGAGGAGAAGGTGAAGGCTCTGAACGAAGAACTTATGCTGAAGGGGAAGGTCGTGAGCGACCTGCAGTCCCAGCTGCTCCTCTGTAGCCATAAGGTAAGCTGCCAGGAGCGCTACCAGCTCAGCTTACAGAGGAGGCTCAATAACTGATCTACACTGACCTGTTTCCTCAGTAATGGGAGTTGCCTTATACAATGTAATCAATAACGTTCTCTCTTTCTTTCTTTCTTTCTTTTAGTGTAAAGTTTGTAAGAAGGGCTTCCTTACGCCACAATTCCTCCAGAGTCACATCCAACGCCGTCATCCTGAGGACCATGAGAGCCGTAAGTCCACCTGACACAAAGAGAGAGAGAGAGAGAGAGAGAGAGAGAGAGAGAGAGAGAGAGAGAGAGAGAGAGAGAGAGAGAGAGAGAGGGACAGAAGTAAAGTCAGATACACGTAACGTTGCGTCTTCTACCTCAACATGAGGAGGTAGAAGACGGAGCCCTTGTTTTTCTGCTTCTAAAAGACTGAATGTTGTAGCTATGATGGTGTTTGTTTTGGATTGATTTGAGCACCATCATCTCGTGGCCACTGAGGGGCGACCCGCGGGACGCCAGTTTGGAAAAGGGTTCAGAACAGAGTCTTGTATTTTACCTGTAGATGAGCTTTTAATTAATACAAGTGATATGACTCTTATTCTTTCCTCCAGAGCTGCAGTCGGATCGTGAAATTAAACCGCAGATCGATATTCTTAAAACGGAGATCAGCGGATTGAAGGAGATGAACGTTCAGCTGCAGCAGAACCTGCAGCTCAAAACAGCTCAGGTAAGAAAAGCAGAACATCGGAGAACCTCGTACGAACAGATTTGTTGTTACGTGGTAGTAACGAGCGATTAAGGAAAACTTGATGCATTCATTCGCTCTCTCTGATTTAAAATTTTCAAACAAAATTCGTGTGAACGCTGTCTGCTGTTATTCAAATTAAGTGAATTATTTTGCATGTTAGTTGAAGCTGCTTGTCGACTCCTGGCAGAAAATGTACAGCGATAGTTGCCAACTGATTTGAAGTGAGGTTGATCAGATTTTGAAAACTGATTTGGGGAAATAGTTCTCTCTGGAAATCTTGTTGAAGCCTCCACTCTTATAACAGGCACTTGTGATTTCACTGTTTTTTTGTGCAATTCCAGGAGAAGCGACTTGAGAGCGAGCGAGAACAACTCAAGGCTGAGGAGATGGTTCGCTTTGAGCGAATCCAAGCCGACTCTGCTCAGTCTCAGGCACAACTCCTCCTGAACCTTGAGCAGCAGCTGAAGAAGCAGGTCAGTGGCGCAGGGAGCTGATATTTTACAACCTAGAAATGAGTGAAGTGATGTGATAACACAAAATGCTTAAAATATTTCTCTCCAGGAAGAATTGTGGCAATCCAAGCTGCAAAAGACCAAGGACAACCACGAGTCTGAAATGAATAAGGTAAGTTTCTGTCAGAGTTGGCGCATGTGAAATATTAAACAAGCAGTCTAAGAACGGCCCTGTTGTAAAACACATCCTCTTCATGTTCTCCAGCTGCTGGACGAGCTGAGCAGAGTTCGGTCGTCTGTGTCTGCAGAGCAGGAGCGAAGCCAGCAGCTAAAGCAGGAAATGGAACAGATGAAGCAGGAAATGGAACGGAGGCTGCAGGAGATGCAGCTTTCCATTGAGGCTCTGAGGAAGCAGGAGATGGAACAGAGGCAGGAGATGCAACTTTCCATTGAGGCTCAGAGGAAGCAGGAGATGGAACCGAGGCTGCAGGAGATGCAGCTTTCCATTGAGACTCTGAGGAAGCAGGAGATGGAACAGAGGCAGGAGATGCAACTTTCCATTGAGGCTCAGAGGAAGCAGGAGATGGAACAGAGGCAGGAGATGCAACTTTCCATTGAGGCTCAGAGGAAGCAGGAGATGGAACAGAGGCAGGAGATGCAGCATTCCATTGAGGCTCTGAGGGAGCAGGTTAAAAACAATAAAGTTAAAGTACCAGGTATGGATCCATCTCACGTGTCTTCTTCAGAACAGAAACGGCTCATATGATCCTAATGCATTCATCTCATTGTGTTTTCCAGTGGTGGTCAGAGCACCAGCACCAGAGCCACAAGCAACGAGGGTTGGTCTTGGTGAGTAAATCCTAAAACTAAAATGAGAACGTTAAAACATGGTCACACCCAGACAGGCTGAGCATGTGCTTACCTGCATGATGGATTTAATGCAGTTTAACAGCTGGACTGCTACCACGTCCCTGACCCCTCTCTGCTAACGCCTTAGATTTAGAGTTTCAGAATTTACTGTATGACGGCCAACATGTGTGATTGTAAACACAAGACTGACCGAGTGAGGTTTCTTTTACAGACTCGAGCAGCGCCTCTGAGCCGGAACAGAGTCCGAGCGTGACGGTCAATGCTCGGAAGAGGAAGCCCAGCACCAAGAAGAAGATGAGACGAAAGCTCAAGCGGGCCGTCTCAAAGAGCCTGGAGGACCTGGGGGTCAAGCCCGTATGTTCTCACTATTAACGCCTCCTCTCTCCACACAGTTTTTTTTTTTTGTCCATGATTCTGTTTCATATAGGGACTACACCCTATGAGTAAGAGGATAAAGTCACAATATAGGAGAACAAAATAGTTATTTAATGAGACAGACCGACACACGGCTGCATGGAAATGATCTATGAAAAGACATATAAGCTATGAAGAAACTCTTTTTCCAGACTGTCTTCCTTCTGCTTCTTCTCAGAATCAAAGTGGTGTGAAGAACAGGGAGTTCACTTCCATCATGGCCAAAGTGCATTCAGGGCAGGACCAAGCTGCGAAGGAGATGCCTGGATACGGACGATGTCGATGGGAGCTCGACCGCAGCTTGAACGAGAAGAGCGCGAGAATGAAGAGAGAAGCTCCTCCAGAGACTCGGGCTCTATCCAGAAACGCGGTTCAAGGTATTTCCTCATACTGCGTCCCCAGAAATCCTCTTTTAATTCTTATTCTGCTAACAGACCAATTTAAACCACACCTCACTGGACTTTATATCTCCACTCATGCCCTATATGACTGATTTGAAATGAAATATTAGTTTCATTGTGATAAAGTGTAATTGGTTTTGACTGTGTATATCCAACACTCTCAGTCTAATCTGTAAAAGCTTGTTTTCCTGTCAGTGACTCTGTTGTCTGTACCTGCAGGCAGACAGTCCAAGACTCCCCAGCCAGCGCAGAGGGCAAGGAGCCCCACCCCACCCAAGAAATCTACGCCAGACAGCAGTGCTGCTCCGAGGACCTGCAAACTCATGTAAAAATACAAAACACACTGTGTTACTTTGAGATTTTCTAGTCTCCTCGACCACCATCACTCATACATCCCACTCTCATGGCAATTTGGGCTTCAGTGTCCTGCCTGAGGAGGAATTTAACTCAATTCTAGTAGGTTTGAGGAACACTTACAAAAAAACGACTTCTCCCATCATGCATTCCACCTTTCCTGCAAGTATTTCAGTGTATCACAATGTACGTACACAATCAGTTACATGTCTTGAAAATGATAACATCAAACGTGTTTAAAATGGGATGATGATGGTTTAAAACACAACGTTTCTGTTGAAATGCAGGAAAACGGGGATCAGATTTGCAAAGTGGATAAGAGGAACTTCAAAAAAGGTTTGTGCTTTGTTTCCTGAACTACAAACTCACACCATACGTGAAAAGATATGATTCTCTTCATCCATCAAACTTCATCTGATCGATGTTAGTCACAGAAGTTGTGTGTTTATATTCAAGGAGTCAACAAGTTATTTTAAAAGTCTCAAATGTAATTTTTAAATGAAGCGTTTTTAATCAGGTTAGGTCTTAAATATGATGCACTCACCTTGTATGTCAATATGATGCCTGTTTGTTTTTAGATAAAAAAATCACTGTCCTTGCCAAAGAAGTGGTTCAGATGGCAGAAGAAAGAACAGAAGAGTGAGTCCGGAACAGAAAGCTCCTCGAAGAGCAGTATGTCCTCCCTCGGTCACTTAAGCGACTGCGAGGAAACAATCAGCAATGATCCCAGTCCAATCTCCAGCCGCTCGAGTGTGGACTGAGTTCACCTGATCAGGTGACGCTCCAACCAGCAGCGACGCAAAGACCTCGGTCGCCTCCTCTGACGTCTACAGCTGATGCCAGAACAGCCAAATGAGACGAGGAAAATGTGGCTCACAATGAAAGTAACAACAGCTTCACAAATCTCAGCCATGGAGGAAAAGCGTCAAATGTACGATTTAAAAAAAGATTTAACATTTTGTACGATTTAAAAAAAGATCCATCCAGTTTCTTCTTCTTCTGAATTTGTCAACACAAGAAAAACTTTGACATTCGGGGAAAATACACGTATAACTGTGGTGAATATGAGTAATCAGCTGGTAGCTGAGCATGAGGAGCTGCAGCAGCTTCTGTCTGACAATAACAGAGAGCAGGTCTGTGATGAGACCTGCTCTCATCACAGCTGTTTGTGGTCTGATGAGGATTTGATCTCCTCGTCTCGTTCAGAGAACCAGTCAGAGAATCTCCCAGAATGTCAAACTGTTCATGTAAAGTCCTTCAGGTCTGTCTGAGTCCCTCAGGAAGTCCTGACATCAACACGTACACGGACGCGGTCATTTTCTACATCAGCAAATGCATCGATGACGTCGTACCCAGGATTTCTGTACGACCATTCCCAAACCAGAAGCCCTGGATTAATGGTGACGTCCATGCTAAACTCAAAGCACGGACTGTAGCCTACATCTCAGGTGATCTAGAGGACTACAGGACGTCCAGGTACGCGCTACATAGTGCTATTAGCAATGCTAAGAGACTGTACAGGGACAAAGTGGAGTCCCATTACAAGGGCTCCAATACTAGGAGCATGTGTGCCGGACTGAGAACCATCACAGACTACGAAGCTAAGACCAGAAGTGCTGATGATGTGTCTGCATCTCTCCCTACAGGTCAAATAGGTCGACTGCAGATGTCATCTCCCTCACCCTCCACACTGCCCTCCCCCACCTGGACCAGAGGGACACATATATGAGAATGATGTTCATCGACTACAGTTCATCATTCAATACCATTGTGCCCCTGAAGCTCGTCACCAAGCTCAGAGACCATTGGCTCAACTTCGCCCTCCATGAGTGGATCCTGAACTTCCTGACGGGCAGACCACAGGTGGTGCGGATCGGCAACACCACATCCTCCACCCTGACTCTCAACACCGGTGCCCCCCAGGGCTGCGTGCTCAGTCCTCTGAGAAGATGAGAAGGCCTACAGTGAGGAGGTCAGGGCCCGGACATCAGGACAACAACCTCCATCTCAACGTCAGCAAAACGAAGGAGCTGATCGTGGACTACAGGAAGAGACAAGGAGACTTCTTTTACCTGTATTAGGACCTGGGTTGCAGTGATATATGAATTTCCCCAACATGGTCAATAAAGTATTATTTTCTTACCCCAGAAATGCCCTTTTATATTGATATACTTTATATTTACATCAGGGGGGATCCTCTCTATGGAGGCCGCCATGTTTCTTGTAGTAGCCCAGACTGGAAAAAGTAAACACCCTTTGAGATTTTATGAAAACTGAAGGTTACCAAAGGTTCTCTGTCATGTTTGGAAGGGGAAGTGGAGGAGACGGGTATTCAGCTGCAACATGCAAATTCACCACTAGATGGCACTAAATTTCACACTGCAACTTCAACTCATTTTACCTTAAACTGAAGTTATATACGGACATGAACATCTGTAAAAAAAGTCTTCCTCACTTAACATGAACTCGCTTTTAGGAAGAACCAAGACAAAGTCACACAGCAGTAAACTCATGGAGATTTAATATTATGCATCAATAAACAGGAGGATCTGATACAATCAATGGTTATGATCAGAAGGAAATAAAAAATACATTTTTCTTGATTACTCTCTATCAGGCGACAATGAGTGAAACTGAAATGTATGGCAAGGCCTCGATTCAATATAATTTACTAAGACAAGAAAAATGGAAGAGAAAATAAACTAAATTTAAGCTTCGTGTTGAGCTTGGACTGGGTTGTTTCAAAAAGCATTTTAGTCAGACTTAAAGGATTCAATTCGAGTGCAGCAAACACAAGTATTTCCCTCCCCAATTTGTATGTCACTGGATACAAATAACGCATAAGGAATGTCATTTTCAACTGCTACTACAGATTAATTGAATTTAGTTACTATTGACGTGATCAGTTTATTAAAAGTTATGACCAAATATCTTGGAGAAACAACACAACGGTTCTAGGGGGTCGTTGCTGCAGCATTAAAAGATGTTCTCAGGCATTTTCAGGTGAATTCTGTCTCTTTTTTCAATTTCTGTATCTCATACAAATATGACAGCATTTAGATCCAGCTTGAAATAAGAGAATGAATGATGAATGGTCCGAGGTGAACAACAGGGGGGAGTAGCGCCCTCTACGTTGTTCTCATGTTGAAAAACCATGGACAAAAAAAACCACAAGATGACAAGGAGACTGAACCAGCAGAATGCAGAACCTCAGGTTCCTCTCTGTATCCCTCTCCTCAGCCTTCGACGACACAGGAGCGGTCAACAAGGTGATCCACTGTGGAGTCAGCGGGTTCGGAGAGGACACAGGGACACGTGATGTGCACAACAGAAAGGGAGACGTCACAGACTAAGTCCAACTGTTACGTCCTCATCACAGACAAGCAATCCAGAAAGACAAAAATATGTAAACAAACAATCGTTCGTAAATGCCTTCAGGTAGCATGGAAACATCTGCTTTTTTGGGGGATCGTTTGTTCTCGTCAACCTTTTCTCCAAATTGTTTTTTTTTGGCATAACAGATGTACAAATGTGTCCAGTGACAGGCAGCGGAAAGTATTTCTATATTGCATATATTCCATTTATCTGTGCTGTGCGTTACGCAGGGCTTTGCTTCTGGGTAACACTCGAGACACAGAACTCAGAGGAGGACCAAATATGTGCAGAGTCAACTTTTAAATGGGAACAGAAGAAAAACAATGGAATGATTCCTAAAGATGTAAAGCCATCAAGTTTATATCCTCAAATATTTTACACTATTGCCAAAAAGAAAAAGAGACGGAAAAAAAAGAGCATCGAAAATAAAAAAGAATATATATTTATATATCCATCATATGTATATCATATCTATATATAAACAACAGTTATAACTATTTGCAGGCAAGCAGAGAATTTCTCCCCTGCCCCTTTAAGATGAATCCGTTCCACCGTACTAAGGCTGTCAGACTCTCAGAGGGGGCAGCAGCTTTATTTGTCCTCAGTCACCAGATTCCCTGAGATGTAGAGAGCTGTTGTATTTGATTTGAACACCAACCACCCCCCCCCCCCCACCCCCCTGTACCCACCCCCTCCCAACAAAAACCATGTGTGTGGAGCAGACGATGGGTGTGGTCATGAAGCTGACAGGCAGAGTGGAGAAAAGCGGAGACGCTCCTGTCCCGTCCCTGTGCACCGACAGGCCTCGTGATGGTGGGTCTCGAGGGCGTTGAAAGCTGAGTTTGCCCAAAATAAGGAGAAGAAGATTCACTAATTTTCAGGTTACATCTTCGTTGCTTTCCCGCTCGAATTCATTCACTTCCATATTGTTGTTTTACAGTCAGACGCAAAGCTGTGTACATAATCAATCATCAGTCATTCCAAGGCTTGGATAAGAAGTGTTTTTTGCAAAAGAGTTCTTATGAAGACTCTGCTGTGTGTGCATTTCTTGATGCATACGTTTGTGTGTTTGTGTCAGAGTGTGCGTCGTCTCCTCATTGCCTGTGAGAGACTAATCTCTTTAAGAGAGGCTCGTCGTAGACCCAGACCTCGCCGTCCTCGTGGAATAGCTGCAGAGAAACACAAGCAGTAACAATTACTGACCCCAGAAAATCCCAAAACTTAAAAAGGTCAATATTACAATGTTCTCTTTCTACCAGGGATATAGAGCAGTTGGATTTGTGTGTACTTAAATTATGGAGAAAGCTTTATGCTATAGTTTAATACATTTTATGGTTAACCCGAAAAACAACAAGCCTAAGTTGCATTTCTTTATTAGAGGGCTTTGATAACGACATCTTAGGAATAATTTTTAAATACATGTATAAATCTCTATCGGAAATGTAATATTTGACACCAGAAAACCTACACCAGTGGGGCTCTGCTTAAAAGTTATTCAAATATTAAGATTAACAATCACTTGATGTTCAAATAAATAGTGATTGTTAAGGGTAAAAGATGTTAACATCACAATATGTCCGGAGTGCATTGTCTGGTATTGAACTGTATCAGAGTTCTTTTATGAAGCTGAAAAACAAATTCCACCAGACTCACTCTCGTCTCCCACTGCTGCTCGTTCTCCTTCCTCTCTCGTGCTTCAGATCGCTGTTTCTCCTCCAACCGGTGTTTGGCGTCTGTCGCTGAATCGATGTCTCTCAGCCTCAGGTTCAGCGTCACATCTCTCCACAATCTGATGCATCAAAGGGTTAAAAGTCAAACACACAAACCCACAGTTGGCTTCTCAGTAAAGCAATTTGTTGGAAAACAGTTTCACGTCCCACCTTCTGGACTCGTAATCAAGCTGGTCTTCCAGCTTTCTCACTTTCTTCTTGATGATACCTATCCTCCTCGTGTCGATGAACACTGTGTTCTCCTAGAAACACAAAAAGCAGCGTATGTAATATAATGTATTATAATGTAATGTATTTACTCACTTTGCAACTTTTTCATTTAGTAGTAATTTCTCTATGCAATGAATACTGATTTTACTAGATTATTTTTCTAGTATGATCCACAATCTCCACTACTTAAAGGGAAATAGGAAATTGGAAGTAAAAGTAAAGGACTCACTCCATTCGCCCACTTGGCGTACATCACTCCATTCCACTCCCCTTCAATGGAGCAGTAAGACTTCTTATCATTAGGTGCACTGCAAGAGACAAAATAAATAAAAGAATCTAAGTATATTTACTCAAATCTATTCCTGGTCTATAAGACCTAACGTGTTGTGCAACTATTTCCATCTTACAAAATCTCAGCAGTGATCCTGTGCTTCTTCCCTCCGTAGAAGGGTTTGGTGTGGAACATTATGTTTGCACTGTAGCCCGACTTGGAGCAGGAGATGTTGCACTCTCCGCCCAGCTCCACCCACGGCACGGTCAGGATCGACCTGGACACACAGGTTCTCGTCAGTGAAGCAGACGGTAATGATCACACAGTTATGATGAGGGAAGCCACAACACACACACACACACACCTGCCGTATCCATTGGGGAAGTTGAGGATGTAATGTTCATCATGCTCCAAACATGACACACAGCCTGAAAAACAGAAAACAATCATTACAAATCCACAAAGTTCTATCAGAGTGTGTCAAAGGTGTGTTGTGGTGTGTGGGACAGTCGTATTGAATACCTTGGCCGATGTTGTGGACACCTATGGACATGCCTAAGAACTTTGACTTAGTCCAGATGTGAGCGTTGAACTGGATCTTCTTATTTAAACACTCTGCGTAAAATGCAGAAACTAAAGAGAGATGAGAAGAAACACTGATGAGTGTGGACAAAAAGAGAAAACATCTCAGTGACAATCCAACAAGCAAGTATCTAAACAAATATCAGGACAGAAATCCTAATACAAAACATGGTCACTGGGATATGTTTGCTGTACCAGTTTTCTGGATTCTAAATCTGAATGATAAATGAGCTAATAGAAAGAATGGCTGTGGGTAACTTTGAAGATAAAAAGTCAGTGTTCAGCTGGATTTCCTTGACCAGACATGTGCAGAGGTTTGGGCAGTGCAGAGTAATCTCTCACAGGAAGGTGGGGCACTCACTGGGGGGGTGGTGAGAGACCTGCTCTGCCACAAAACACACGCTGTTGGATGAAGACCAGGGAACTGGACCCTCTGCTATTGTCTCCTGAAGGGTGGTGTAGAGTAAAAGATTAAAAAACAGATGAATCACTAATTGCTTTTTCCATGTTACAGCTGTACACAATATGAAAAACATATTTTTATGATTATGATTTGTATTTTATCTATAAAATGTGTGGTACCACTTGAAGCAATTAGAGCATCAATAACAAGGCAGCCAGATCTAATGCAAAATGAACATTTTGTTAAATGTCTTGGTAGGTGTTTCTTAGTAGTTCTTGAAATTTGAATTAAGATTACATATACACAATATTAAGGGAGAAATACTTCATTCTCTAAACATCAAAAAATAACTTAGTACCTCCACATTGAAAAATAGATGTTGATTGCCTTATTAATGTGAAATCTAGGACACATAACCTGTAGGTTTATTTGAATAACCACAGATCAAATGTATTATCTCACTGCTTCATGCAGGATCACAAGGTTATGTTGTGGTGTTTCCTACAGATGCATGAGGTCTCACCGTGGGTGGGGGTGGCTCCTCTGCCTCTGTGGGCAGATCCCAGTGGCAGTAGAAAACTTCTCCCAGGATTGGATTGTAAGGTTTCTTGGCCACTGAGCCCTTCCTCCCTGCATGGAAGGCAGACAGGTACCATTTGACCACCTGGACCATGCGGTCCCGAGGCTCCTCCTGCTCAGCGATACTAGTGGAAGACAAATGAAAGACACAGCTCTCAATCTGAAATGAATCTGATTAAAACGATGACTTGAGCAGAACAGAGAAGTTGTTGGAATGGTACGTACCTTACAAATAAGTCGGGATGTGCAAAGAAGTCTGCATACATTTCTAACAAAGATCTCCTCTCTAGGATGAAGGTTGGCAGGACCACCTGTGAAATATAATGAAGATGAACAACTGTTGTGGTTGTTGAAAGGAAAGAGTTCACACAGATGATGTTAGTGAGTAAAAGGAGGATTGACTGCACTGCAGTGGTAGAAAGGCATAAAGAGCAAAGAGACACTCGTACTTCAGTTCACTGCTCTGATCTCTCTACCTTTGTGAGGTCCATGCCCAAACGAACTTGTGACAGCAGATGCATGATGACGCTCTTGTGCTCCTCCACGGACTCGCCCTCTCCGTCATCATCACGGTCGTCATGGCTATCAAACGCATCTGAGGACAACAGCAGAGGACACGTCTTACATGGCTGAAACAACATCAATCACGTCCATTATACCTGTGTCTCTTGCGAGTGGTTCCCTTTTTACCTGCTTCTGTGGTTCCATTGGACATGGACGAGTTGAGGGACTCAGTGGTGTCTGGTCGTTTCAACGCTGTGTCTTTATTAGAGAGGGGCAGGGCGGCTGCAGGCCCTGAGGGACTGAGGGCGAGAGGAGGAGATAGCAGGAGCGGAAAGGAGGCAGGAAGCCGGAGAGATGAGGAGATAAAAGAAGGAGTAGGATTTCACTGACAGTTCTGTGCTGCAGAGTTGCGTTTTGCCAGCTGAGCTGCCAAACACTAAAGTAAACTAAAGGGTTTATTTCAAACTCTGAAGCAAAGGTTCCCTGTGTGCAGTGAAGGCTGCTTGGAGGTGCGGTGGTGCTGCTGTACTCACTCTTTGCAGTGTTTGGGGGAAGTGGTGCTCTGGTAAAACTCGTCAGCGTCGTAGAATTCATCCTCGCTGGAGGAATAGGAGAAATCTGGCACAGAGTGCGAGGGCAGGGGGATGAGACCCGGGGAGGCGCCGCCACTGCTGGGGCCTGATGGACCACTCCCTGACAGAGGAGGGAAACATATCAAGTGTCATCATAAGTCTTCTGCTGCAGTATTTTAAAATAAGGTTGTTTGTTTATTCATACAGAAAAAAGTGCTCTTCTTTAACCGGGGCCCAGTCCTGAACACCATGTACAGTAACCCGTCTTTAACACAGTGAAGACTTACACTGCAGAGCGTATTGACAGCGCTCTCCAGCACACAGGCTGCCTCCTTAATGCACAGCCCAGCGTTTTAATACTGCTGCCTCAGCACAGAAGACAAATAGGCAGGAGCCCCTTGCTTTTGTACTTGGCCTTTTCAATTGACTTTATGTTCATGGACACTCTGGGCTCGAGAAGAACAGTAACAGTGATATAGTATTTCTGCTCTTGTTCATGTGGTGGACTTCTTATTCCATTAGCTTCCTGTAGCTCGTAGAGAGGATCTAAAAAGGAGAAATAGCACCCTGACAAGGACTTGATCCGTTTTCTGTCTAAGTATCCTCCTTCCTGTTGAAACTCTAGTTTTTTGTAAGTACAGAATGAGAAACACAGCCAATAACTACACAAAAAACAGGCATCCGACTTCACACAAGATCCATCCGCTATTAAAGATTATGTGATATGACCTAAAACTGCACAAAATGTACTTAACGGGCATTTAGAATTTTCTTTTTATTATTCTGGTCAGCAGCAAGGAAAACATAATCCTTGTGATGTCACTTTTAGGACAACATAGATTAAAACTCTATAATAAAACCATACCAGGACAAATGAGAAAATTCGATCTGCTAATGAAGATCATGTAAAATAGCTTAAAACACCAGAACAGCTAGTGAATAGATTTATTAAATATTATATTATTAATATTCTATCTCATGGTTTAATGAATCTCAAGCTGTATCTGTGTATCGGCCCTGGAACTCATTTAAATAAGTGACGTTGTCCATCGCGAGGACAACACGTTCACGGTGACGACAACCGATTCTCCAGGTCAGTCGTCTGTGCACCGAGTCGAGCTTTAACGAACTTTGAGAAAACAGGTCTCAGACCAGCAGCTTCAGGGTTCTGTGGACTGAGTTCAGTCGCAGGTCATTTCTTGCTGTGACTCAATTAGTGCAGGTCACTTTTACAGTTTCATGCGAGCAGCATCACCACAGGCCAAACAAATAGCCAATTCCAAACCAGCATGTGTAGAACAGGCACTGCACTAGTTTACCAAACATGCAATGGATGGATGAACGAATGAATACTTGGGGGGGGGGGGGGGGCCCTGTACTAAAGCACAAAACCAGGAAAATGACTAGTTCCTACAGTTGATCATTTTAGTTAAGATCAGTGGAAGTAATAACTCACAGTGAATGACCATTATAACAACTAATACTTTTTCCGAGTAGTGCTTTAGTAGAACTGGCTGCTCGAGTGAAGTGAACTTTCACCTGTGCTGTCGGGAGTTGGGGTTTGCAGACTGCCCATCACCGTGACAACGGGACCAACAGGTAACGTGGAAGGTCGTTGCTCTGATTTACACACCTGAGAAGCGTCTTTGGCAAAAAAGAGAAAGCGGATGAGTTTTTTGAGGCTGAAGCCAAACCACATTAAAAGCAGCAGCTCGTCAAGAGCAGTTCCAAGAGGCTGGCGAAATAACCCGAGACGCTGTAGACACAGGCTTCAGTCCTGAGAGGGATTTTAAAGTTTGTTATCAGACTGAAACCAGACTGGCCTAGTTTGAAGTTTTCATTTTAACAGCAATTGTCAAAAGTCGGAGAACAAAATAACCAAAATCTTTAGAAAGATTGTCCTTAATTGAAGATTTTGTATAACCATAATTTAGTCATGCAACTGAGCACTTGTAATCTTGTGATCAGGAACTTATCTTATATAATTTCACCTTCAAACAATTAAAGCATATTTAGAACATTTATCAAAAACCTGGATAATATTGATATTGTCAGAGTAGAACTCAATTCAGGTTTCATTCCACTGTCTCTACTCTCACTGTGAAATATTTGAATTTCAAATGTTGTTAAGGGACAACAACAAAATAAAAAAATGAAAAAAAGATTTTATAAGCAAGCACTTTATAAACTTGTGACAAAATGACCTGTGTCCAACTGAGTGGGAACATCAGCTTGAGGAGGTTAAACATGCAAACACCAGGGGGAGCCGTTTTCCCCTTTGAGTAAGTTACACAACATTAATAACCTCTGAGTGAAACTGGGTGTGTGTAGTGTATCAAACGTGATAACACATCAGACCCAGGAACCCACATGAGTGTAAGAGATGGTGAGGAGGTGGACGACAGGTACCTGTTGGTAGTGTGTTCTGTGTTGGCATCGTGCTGTTGACTACAGGGTTGTCAAGAGGTGGCTGGAAGATCCCATCCACTGGGTTGATGGTGCTCTGGAGGAAATTAAAATGACATCGCCATCAACAACAGAAACTGCATCCATCAGTTGTGACATCAGACACAAGAATAACACTGCCTGCTTACCAATCTAAAATGACACAAACTGCATATCCAGAGACGACCGAACGCGCCTGCATGTCGCTAACATGTAGAACTAAATATACAATCCACAGGGGAATTGTTTCCTTTCACATCCAAGGCAGAGGTCAATATAAGCTCTCAGCCAAAAACTGGACATCAAGTTCACAGCTGTATTGGTTATAGATCAGCTTAATGCTATATGTACGCAACGAGAGCAGTGAGATATATATGTGCCACCCACCGCTGGCCGATCAATTTCCTTTCACTCCATTTCCTGGAAAGCTGTAACCGGGGTTTCATTCATCTAATCAATGTGAAACTAAAAACAATGTCAGAAAGCCAGACACCAGCCGAACCCTTAAACAATAACTAGCAGCACCTCCTGAACTCGGATCAACCTTCCAGTCTAAAGAGGAGTTAATTAACTCCATTGGGCAGCAACCGAAATGTGTATCATGTCTATCACTCCTGATTTCCCTGTGGTTAAACCCAGCGGGGACACTCTTACCCTCGTCAGTGCAACATTAACACTGTGTCCGACGTATGTGACCCCCAGACACACAAAGCAGCCTGATGACTTTGTGTAATGGGGTCACTGGCCCCACTGACCCAACAGTGACAGGATCACCAAAAACAACACAAGCGAACAGAGTGAAACCCTATCGACTGTCATGTCCCAACAACTTCCCCCCGGGGCTTCTGGTTGCACTGGATCTAGTCGATGTGATGTGATATCTTGTTATTCAAACTTGATTTTCGCTTTTCCACTGACAGAACCATGTGAAACTAGAATGTCTCTATGAGTCACCTGATGAAACCACCTTTATATTCACTAGAGCCCAGTAGTTTGTTTGGATCTGCACCAAACAAATATTTTTCCCTTAAACGTGTGGAATTTTGTTCAAGATCCATGAATTATTATCTGAGAAATCCAGGATTAATGCTGAAAAACGCCCAATCTCACAACGTCAAGACAGTGACATCCTCTTTCTCCCTGCATCGGACCCTTCATCCTAAACTGCACCTAAATACAAGACCTTCTCTATTGTGTCATTCACAAACCCTTCCACAAAATTCAATGGAATAGTTTTAGCGTCACCCTGCTAACTAACAATCAAATGCAGATGGGAAAAAAACAACTTCCTCTGTCAGAGGCAATCAACAGGAACAGGTACAGTGAATCACTTCGTCCGTCCATTGACATGAGGCTGTGAGGCTGAGGAGGAGTAGAAGTAGCAGAGGATAATATTAAGTTTGTATTAGTGTACCAGGACGTGAACAACAAGCCACGACAGGCCTCAACAACTGCAGTATACAGGACTGAGCGTGTTGCATGAAGCATGCCGACCGCAGTGAAAGGAGAAGATTGTTTTTCTGAATTTGTGTCCAGATAATTACCACCAAAAACCTCAATGGTTCCCAGAAAGAATCTCTCTCATCTCCCTGCCTCTTTTCCTTCCTTTCCACCTCCCTTTGCACTGCCCTATGCTTCCTGTCTCCATGTGACTCCATGAGGCAAGAGCTACTAATTATAGCCAATCAGAGAATTATTGGTCTGTCAGGGTGGGACCAGCCTGTGGCTTTGCAAGGCAGCCATAAAACAAAAGCAGGTGGAAGGAAAGAGTTACGGTTAAAAACGACTTTAAAACATAGTGTGTGATATTTTTTGTTTTTTGTTGTGTGTGGATAGAACATTAATAAACCAGGTTGGGTTCCCACGCTTGCCTTGAAAAAAAATTCCATGCTCCCTCCTGATTTTCCAGGTAACATATTAAGTGATGATCTATAGGCCCCTGAAGCTTTCCGCCCCCACCCGCGCCCCCTCCCCTCACAAACACAACCCCCTAGGACACCTGACTACTTACTTGATTTAAAAGATGTGCCAGTCAAGTCTACATTTTAAATGCTTAGAGATTATGTCTTATTGATAATATCAATGCATGAAATAATGCAACAAGCTGTATATGAACAACAATTTATTGAACGGGAACTTTGAGACACATGAGCACTGGGATTGTTATATGTTCTCTCTTCCACTCCTATCTCATCCTGTCCTCTTCTCTCCACACCTCCCCTCTCGTGTCCGCTCCTGTCTTCTCTTCCTACTCTTCTCAACTCCTCTGCCTTTTCCTCTGTCATCCTCTACTCTCGTATCCTCCTCTCTTCTTCTCCTCTTTCATCTTCCCTCTTCTCTTCCTCATCCTGAATCTGCAGCTTGTCATTGTCACTCACTCCTGTAATGCATCACACATTCGAGATTATGAGTCTTACGTAGACAGGGTAGTATGCCTACACTTACTCTGTAAAAGCTTTTGTAAATCAAACTAATAAACCTAAAAGGGAAAACATAAGGCTGGTTCTCCTTCGTTCCTCAGTACAGCAACCTCACCAGTAAGCTTAGCTTAACAGTATAGATGTATAGAATCAGTCTGCTCATGATCAATGATTTTTCAAAAATGTCTCATTGGTGTTTAGCTAGCAATGCAAACTAGCCAACACTAGCTAGGTAGTTAGCAAGCTGAATGTTGGCTAGCAAGATTGCACTGCGTGTTCTTGCTAACCATCATTAATGAATCCAAATTCAAAACAAACTCCCCTAAACGTGGTGAATAACAAGGTTTTAGGAAAAGTCAATGAGTGAAATACATATGGGGATCAAACATAGTTCTAGTATTTTAAAAGCAAGGTAAAAATTACCTCAACAATTCTAGTGTAATCTGCTAGCTAGCAGGTTGCAGCTAGCTAGCTAGCAAGATTGCACTGCTTACTAATTAACGTTGATAAACCCAGGTTTACCACACAGTTAAAACACAGCTACTTACATTTGAGGATAAACTTGCATAAGAAGTTTCACTGTAGATGTCAAGGCTCCGTGTTGGCTGGTAAATAAATGTATTTGACCCTTCTATTGAGATTGCGGGTAATGTTTCTCGGTTATGTTCCCCAAGTCCACAAATCCAAAACTATACTTTTAAAGTCTATATCACCAGGTTGCCTGATCAAATTCCAACAGCCAATAAACCAGATAGGATGCCAAGAGCATGTTCTACAACATGGGATCATCCATTTCTATCTACAGTAAAAGCTGTTCACCTGTAAATGTTTTTTATAAACTCATCGCAATTCTCTGCTCAATAGTTTAATTTTATTACTATTTTACACATCATCCAATACAATTTTCCAGGAAAACTGTTTCAATTTCAATGTAAGTGTTCACTTTTGCTCAGTTTCCATGACTTTTCCAAACCTCTAAAATGACAAAAAAAATTCCATGGTAGCTCTACCGGCAGGGCGAACCTTTAACCAATCACAGGCCATAAATTATTTTGACAGATAAATACTGAACAGGCTTCTGGCTTTCTGCACCAATTTCTCTGGCCGTTCAGAACACAGCAGCGCCTGACGAGGTCAATCCAGTATTTCAAACAAAGGTCAACAGAGCCTTTATCCTTTTCCTCCACATTGCAGGGGCGCAGGCCACGTGACAGACACTTAGATGTTATAAAGCACAAAGCTTATGGCATAAAAAACCAAACATGTGCAGTTAGATGTGTAGACAGAGCTTATATATATATATATGCGGAGCTATTTTTACTGTGTAATGCTGTACTTAATGACTGTGAGATTAAGTCAGCTATAAGAGCAGTGCAGGTCAACAAGCTGGATTGCCCCTGTGGGATTCTTGCTTCAACGATCAGACAAGAGGTGGTACATGTGTTAGTACATTATCAACAACCCATACACATTTCTGTAGCTCACGTTTTCCAAAGCATGAAGGAACATTGATTTTTCCAGTTTCCAGGAAGCTACTAGGTTCTGCACATTGTTTTTGTTGTTATATGTATACAAGTGGCCTTCAGTTGCATGGAAGTAGTTGTGAGCAAAGATCGTTTGGGACCAAAATGATCTCTTCGAGAATTGACAGCTGAAAATACTGCATTTATGAGCTCCTCTCTTTAAAGTTGTTTTCAGACATGATCTCCAGAAAATGGTTGCCTTTCACAGCTAAAGAACGCAGCAGGAGATTGCCTGGGTCAGATTTATCGTAACAACAGGAACATCTACAGAGCATTTGGATGAGGGGTGGCGTCTGGGTAGAAGCGTGCAGGAGGAAGGACAGGATGTATAAATCCTGCTGCGGAAATCATGTGTCTTTGTTTACAGCACATCCATAATGACGTTGGCCCTTATCACCCAAAGCTCTCAAATCTCATCGTCTTTCCAAGTTGACGTCTTCTGTGTCTTGGCTCCTCTTTTTCAGCCCCAGATCGTTTGTATTCTTTTTTGGTGTTTTTCCAGTTTTGTGGCTGAATGTGCCCATGTGACCGCGAGCTAGGGGGCGGGTTCTTGATGTCTCTAACACATGACAGACATTCTCCAGAGGTTTTACTAGGGGCTGACAGAAAATGTTTCACAGAATGTCCGGAGCATTCCAGTATTTGCATTCTCACACAGGCCCTCCAGATAATATCAGGAGACTATATGGCGTTCATCGCATGTGTGCAAGCAGCTCAACAGTGAGTAACATGCAAAGATAGACATGTGTGACAGGGTTATTACACATTTAAAGGTTCAGTCTGTAAGATATAGGATATAGGTTATAGGGATCTAGGGGTAGAAATTTTATATAAAATAATCCTAGTGATGTTTCCACTAGTGTGTTTCATCTAAGTTGTATGAAGTGCTGTACTCTTAATCCTAGAATTGGTCCTTTATATTTAATTACTTTATATTTACAGGGAGCTGGTCCTCTCTTCAGAGACTGCCATGTTTTTTTTTACATTTATACAGACTAGACAAACTATAACCTGAAGGCTGCCACAGGTTCACTTACCTATCAACATTTACTGTGATATATTTTCCAACTAATAAAAAAAATAGCTACCTGGAAAATTAGTAATAGGTCTGAACACCTTAATGCTTTTGGAAAACAATCAACAGTAAATAAACTTGTTGTAGATGAAACATGCAAAAACTGATGACCTCTGACATGAAGACAGAACGACTGCAGAGCGAGTTAAGTGTTCTCTGGAAAGCTTTCCAGTCATTAGTGCACAGTAGATCAATAAATGCATCTTAATCTTAATCAATAAGCAGGCAGTGTGGATTCCATAAATCAATGGTGAATTACTGGGTGGCGTGAAGTGCAACAATCTCTCATATAGAGGCAAACACACATGTGTAGTCCATGTACACATACATATTGTGCATTTTCTCTCAAAAAGTTTCCACACAGACACATACACATATGTACACAATGTTTATCTTGATGAAGGAAAGAATAGTTCCCAACCATCGCAAAAAGAATTTAAAATCCCAGATGAAATCAGGAAATTAGGAGAGGTGGCAAACGTGAGGGAAAAGAGATTGAGATAAAGCTTATCTCCAAATTAGAGAACATGCACTACAGAGAGATCTGATTCATCTGATGTTCTACAGTGGAAAGTTGATTAAGGCAGAAAAGAAGGTTAGCAGTTTGCTTGATTTATGTTTTTGTCATGGACAGAGGACGTCAAACTTACTATAAGTCCGTTTGCGTGTTGCTGTTCGTTACTTTGGTCCTTAAAATTTTGAAAAAACAATGTTAGACTACTGCTGTAGGACGAGTCATTTCATAAAGCATCCTGAGCATCTGTTGGGTCCAGAGCAGTGACAGCAATCCCCTCTTATCACATGGTGCGTCATCAAATTCACCAACTTGCCACATGCAGTAATCCTTTCATCACATGGTAAAATCCTCTGTCGTTTCCTTCAGTATAAGTAAGAGTGGGATTTCTCATTAATTCTTATCTATAAGGTAAACTCCACACAAGACTACGATCTCTGAGCTTCTGCACATTGAAATAAATGATATCAAGTTTCAGTTAAAGGAGGTTTATATATTGATAGTATCCTTTTCACAGCAGATATTTTGACATGTTATGGTTAGGAGGAAAAGCTAGTTTTACTCATAACATTAACAATGGATCTGTTAAAGTGTCCCGATAAGAAAGAGTGTCAGTGCACAGTGAGTCAGCATGTTCAACACCAGGACCCTGAAGGAATGGATTTCAGCAATTGTTCAATTTAATTTTTACAGATCCTTTCTTCTGCGATTGGTCAAAAAGTCTGCTGTGAAAACGGCCTGAAGAGAAAGATCTGTGTGGGAGCAATGGCCCTTTTAACAGTGCCCATGATTTGAGACTGATACATTTGATGTCAAACAAAAATCCCATTTAATAATAAGAAATATGTTATCACCATTACTTTAATTGTTTTGGATTTACCTGAAACTCCTAAAGTGTTTATTGGACTCAAACACTTCACCCACCCGTCCATCGGCATAGTGGTGAGTAAAATAAAGAGGGAATTTTCCTCTTCAACTCAAGACGCATTTAATAGCAAAGTGTCTAATTACTTTTGAACCTCTAAAAATCAGGCACCTTATATCTCCCACAGTGCTTTCTATTTGGTTGTAAACCTACTAAAACTAACCACTTTATTGTTTATCCATTATTTTATTTTAAATTGAATTAGTTGAAGCTCAGAACATAAAAAAAAGGTAACTGTCCAGTGTCCAAATACTTCCACTCTCGTCAGTAAGCGTTTCCTCGACTCTTGTTCCGGAGAAAATTGTTCATAGTTTTACCAACAGCTAAAAGTCTCACCTAACAACCACATGAAGCAGAAATTATTGCTCCATTTCCTTTCAGAAGGGCTGAATGGAACATATGATGAAACAAATACTGCACTACACCCTCCTCAACCACTGGCCCAGACAGAAACCGTAAGCAGGGAACTATCCCACAAACACACACACACACACATAAAGTAACAGTGCAAGCTACTGTGGTCTAACAAACAATGATAACAGTGAGGTGGCAGACCGAGCTGCAGCGTATTGTATTTACCTTTGCGATTTGCAGCAGTACAATGCAGTGCTTGATGGACTCTACCATACTCTGAAAGAGAAAAACTGAATTTATTAACCAAGTGCTCAGACAAAACTGAACGATGGGATTAAACATGTGTTAAAGTTCTGACTTACACAAGTAGTCTCTTTCAAATTTTCAATTTTCTGTAAAAAAAAAAAAGAGAAAGAAAGATAAGAGGGTAGTAAAATAAACAGCAGCGTAAAAACAAATACCAGAAAAAGAGGTGCTGGTTCAGCCAGTTTAACAGCAAATAAACGATTTGAGTAAAACATCAACGTGATAATCCATAACTAGACGAAGCAACACTTCAGTTCATTTTTGTCCTATGAGACAATTTCCCACAGTGAAGAGACTGGTTACAATGAAAAGCCAAAGCAATAAGAAACAGAGCTCATGTCAGAGAGGAAGTGAATCACATTGCTCCTTGTAAAAAAACACACCTTGGCTACCAATACATTCCTGAAACTGAACCGCTTCCTTCAACAGAACTGAAAAGACTCTCTGAAAGGACCTAAACAGCTGAAAAACAAGAATTGCAACTGTTGGGTTTATCCCATTGACAGTAAATAAAGATGGACCAATTGTCTACTTCCTCATAATATTCAGAAATGAAGCTGAAGTATTACGGATGTATCCCATCTCGCACATTTGGAGTCACATCAACAATCAGGAGATTGAGTTGCAGTATCGAGGTCCTGCGATGATAATAATAATAATAATGATAACTTCATTCCCACACTGCAGCCAGTCATCAGGTTGCTTTGGCTTCACTTTTAGGGAACTATGGTATTAAGTATTACATTTACAGAATGCTGATTCTAACAACGATTCCTAACTGGCATATCCTAATTATTTTCAATACAGTACCATTTTAATAATGTGTTATTATTGCTAGCTGTGTCAGAGCTGAAACTAGAAACTGATTGAAAGAGAGTTGTGCATCAACTCAAATTAATCATTTCATTGTGTGGTCGAGCTTCTCAAATGTGGTGATTTGCTGCTCTTCTCAGTTTAATATAATTGTAAATTAAATATCTTTGGGTTTATTGGTTGATCCGACAACATTTTTCATTTTTTGGTCCAGGTAGATTTTTATGAGCATTTTTCATTTTGTATTGACAACATAATGAATTCAGTCCGTCTGTTCAGGACAAATTTTGGTGGAGAAGAATATTTTGAATGATTTTATTTTTTAGGGGGTCTTTAGTCGTTAAACTGACAAACTACACATATCAAAGTGTGTATTTGTATGCTATGATCGCCATCATATTTTCTTTCCAGGTCTGTGTGTCAGCACGGGACCCTGCTGTGAGCCACTGCTCTAATGACAGCGAGAACATGGACGGGAAAGCTAGGGCACAAGGACAGAGCAGCTCTTCTGGTACTCACTCTGCATGATTCATCCTCTTTGCAGTCCTTGATCTTCTCATCAAACAGCTGTGTGAGAGAGGAAAAAAGAGGAATGGAATATGAGCTGAGACGGGTCTATGGTGAAATGAGCACCGGGATTATGAGAAGGTTAATGTGTACGGAGGACATGGCTTCAGCTAATGTGGGGAAGCAGCGAGCTCTTCTCATCAAGAAAGGGCACTCACTCCTTTACATTTTCTGCCTGAGACGACATTCTGCTGCTTCTTTTAATACATGGTTTTGTGCTTTATCACAGTACTACCACAAATCTTACCGAACAAGTCAATGTGAGTGGTGGAAGACCTATATATTTGACATCTTTATGAAGATGTAAATCATCACAAATGAAATGAGAAAGATTGACAGGTGTTTCCACATGGAGTCCTACCTTTAACTGGTCAATCAGAATCTGCAGGTAGGCATCAGCTTCAGCGAGCTTCTTATCAAAGTCTTGAACACTCGGAACGAATCCTGTCTCGGCCTCCTGAGGACGAAGAGACAAACACAGTTGGGAATCAGCGCAACGATAAACATATCCAAGTCAAACAACATGTTGGTATTTTCATATTAACACATATACTATATTTACATGTAATCAATAGATTAATTAATAGAATCCATCCATTGATCAAAAAAAGGCTTGGGTCTGTCACCGCCTGGTCAGGTACGGTTTGTAACTGTTTGTAAAGGTTGGACAGAAACATCAAGAGTTCAGAGAGTTTTCCAGCAATGTACTGTACTGTTGTAGATATGGATACTATTGTTTGAAGCCTTGTTGCCATGAAAGGCCAGCAGGTCTATCTGCCGCTGACTGGAGGCCAGCGAATGTCAGTATTCAACCAAAGCTATATCAGGAAACCTATGGCTGGAATTGACTTGGCTAATGACAGAGAAGTGTGCGTGTGAATGGGTTGAGGCTCACTCAGATACATAGTTTGTTAATTATGTCCCCTTAATAGGCCACATACTCCAACCACACACACTCACACATGGGCCCAGACTATTTCATTACAATATATCCATTAAAAGGTAATTACTCTACTATTGGTAGAGAAGATGTGACCCAGCATCTGCCTATGTGTCTGAGCTCACTCGAGCACCCGGAACAATCTGGTCGGCTGTGAAACAAAAGCAAAAGCAGGAAAATGAAAACGCAAACGCACACAATAAAAGACTTCCTTCAAAAAACAGCCCATATGTAAACCTGTAAAGAGAAAGGACACTCTGGACCAGTGACAACACAATAAAAACTCGATGCCAAACCAGTCAGATGACAAATGTCTTGCAGCAGCGTTAACTGCTGCACAGCTGTAAGTCTGACATGGAAAAATCCGACAGATTAGAATCAAACAGATGTGTTGGTCATAAATCTTTATCTAACCATGTCTGATGCTACCGCTATCGCTGCTTCGGACTTGCTTCGGCACACAGTCCTGTTGTGGTCTGACTTTGAGGGGGCTTTTCCTCCTGCTAAAGACGACCTCACAGGAACGTGAAGAAAAGCCATTAACCGCCAAACTGCTGTTCACAGCTGTCCCAGCCTGAGATCTGTTAAAGTTTAAACTGGAAAAACCTGCTAGCTTTCTAGAGAACAAAGTCTGAGTTAAGTCAGCGCCTGTGAAGTCTGATGGTAACTGGCCAGACTTCCTCAAAGGTTCAAAGGTGATTTCATCACCAGCGTGACCGAGGGAGTAGCTGTCCACATGAGGGCCTGAGCAAAAATCTAAACTGAAAACAATGGATGTGTCAGCAAATTGGGTGTCTGGCTCTTACTCATATTACACTGGAAAAACACTGATATCTTTCTCGGGAAAAAATACATTATGATCACTTTTACCCAAACGAAAGCAACACAGAGCAACACAGGCCCCTTTGAAAATACAGGAAGTAGGTGTTTAAAACACAACTATGCAACAGAACATCTATCTCCTTTAAATTTAAGTGGTACAGTGAATATTAACAACCATCAGGACAACCGCTTCAACATAACAATATTTACAAAGTAGTACACCAGCACCAAAAAAAAGTAAATGTGCAGAAACTCAACTCAACAAAGAACTAAATCAAAACATGCTTATATATTAACTATGTTCAAGCCTATGCAACTGGCATAGGCTTGAACATGGTTAAAAAAGAACAATAAAAGCAGGAATTTTAAGCTGACATCGTGAAAACAAAACTGAGTCCCCGTAATTACCAAGCGCCTCATGTTTTGTCAACATACTTACTGGAGGCGAAGAGTTTGTACAAGCAGAGCCGATAAGTTTAGAAGCCAAAAACCGGAGGCAGGTTTTATAAACAGCCAGCGTACCACCAGGTCAAACTATTCACTGCTCCGCTATTCCTGAAATATTCCCAGACGTCTCCTCTCCCACTCATTCCCGCTGACCGGACTGTGGATCCCTGTGCGTGTGCATTGAGTGTGCGACATAGTGGGAATAATTCAGAGCTGTGTGTGACCCCTCCCACATGAACACTCATAAACCCACACACCCACCCACCCAGCCCAGACTCAACAAACAAAACTGCTCCTGCACCTCCCCCCCCCTCCCCCCTCCATTTCTATTTGTCTTTCCATGCACACAGTGACCCACTTCAACATGCTGTTGCCCCGGCAGGAAGCGCAGTGCAGCCGTTTAACTCCTTGCTATGGTGCAGTGGTGTTGGTGTGTTACTTACTGGGTGCCTCCCTCCAATGGACATGCTGGGTTAAAATCTTGTGCATCTCTCCCACTGGGCCATTTAGCCTAACAAAAGATGGTCCCTCTTTCTCTACTTCTTCTCTTTTTCCTCCCTGTACGGCAACAAAACCATCAGCTTTGGTAAAAAGTTCATATTCTCTCTTCCTACCCCCACTGAGAAAGAGAAAACAGTCTCCTCCTTCTTGTTCCCCCACTGCAGTCTGCCAAGGTAAAGCACAGCAGCCTTCAGACTGCGCTAGGAGGGCAGCCAGTCTGGCTTCAATATATCCTTCGGCAGCAGGAGTGTTTGGTATGAGGCAGAGAGAGCAGTGGTAATCCAGGACCCTCCCCTGGCAGGAAAGGCACACTTCCTCTCATGCAGGCAGAGGAGAAAACACACAAAGCAGCAGCAATTGCTCAGAGGGACAAGCACTAACAGCCCAAACCGATTGGCTGTAGCAGTGAACGATGTTTGGTTGATCCAACAAGCAGTTCGCAGATTGGCCACTGCTGGGTCACATGTCGTCTGACGAAGGATATGTGTGTGTGAGAAAGCAGGCACACGTAGCACATCAGAAGGATTTGCCCCAGAGGGAGGGACACCAGAAAAAGGAAAGAAGGAGGGAGGGTGGGAAGGGAGAGCAAACAAAAAGGCTGGTCATGAGGGGGAAATGGAGGAGATGGGTGGGAACTCCAAATAGGTAATGATGATAAGGAAAAAATTAAAAAAAGACAGGTTTTGAGAAGGTAGGCAGGGAAAAAAGTTGGACATGGAAACAGCTGGAGGGCAGACAAGAGAACTAACTGAGTCACTCAATACTACCACATTCAATAAACATCCCACAATGACAAAACAAAGACAAACATCAGTGTGACAAAACTTTCGCCAGCAAATCAGCAGTTCAATGATCTTTCTTATAAACTAAAAATCATCACTCCTTTATCAGACTTGCTGGTTTCGGACAAGCACTGAGCTCCAGAGGATCTTCAGACGTTATCCAGGGGCTGTATGTGAGAACCCAAATGTTGGAGTGAGAACCTGCAGACTTTCTTGTAAAATCTCTACAGAGTGTCTGAATGAGCCGATGTGAGAACATGGCAGGAGATCCGAACAAACATACGTTCCAAAAAAAACAACACAATTTCTAGATATCTCTGCAAACAATAGAGACAATCTCAAGTGTCTGTTGGTCAGAAAATCATTCCCCATCATATGATATCATGATAAGTGATGTCTTGAAGAGGTCGCAATGACATCAGTAAATTACGTTATGCGTAGTTCATAGGGTTAGCATTATGCATTTTTCCAGTTACCTCTGTATCCTGTAAGACCCAATCTACAGCTTCACTATGAAGTCAGGAAGTTATGTAATATAGTATCATAATGCATGAACTTTAGCAACCAAAAAAACCAAACAAAATCAACATATTATTTCACCAATCAGTCATCCTCATATGGTATAAATGATGTTAACCCTCTGATGCTTTTCATTTCTATTAACAATGACATGACTCATCAATGGCTCACCTTCCCTGATCCGAAGACAAAGAAAAATCAGGTACAAGCATGAGACCCAGCTTCAAGGTGCTGAAAACACTTTAGAAGCAGATCGCCCGGATGTCATCATATGAAAGATGCGATCACAGTAAATGATTCACAGGGTTTTCAAATGAATGGAATCGGAGGTTCAATAAAAATCCCTCAATTAAAAGCTTTTGATATCCAGGTAACATTTACCTTCACTTCAGAGTTTCCCAGTCGTCAGGCTTCACAATATCTATTTCAGTATCCTCTTCTGGTAACTCAAACAAGAACATGTTGGCTTAGAATAAATAGAAACCACACCTACGTTGGCTGATCGCGCCCCACAGCTAAATGACTTACTTGTAAATACACTCAATGGATTGGACTTACAGACTCATATGCATAAACACATACACTTACACAAAAACATGATAATAAAGCTACTTACTCGTAGTTGGTGTGTGTGACGAAGGATAGTTCCCTCTAAGGCGTGGATCCACTTCTCCCGCTCATCTGCATCTCGGGCTAGGAGCAGAGACAAACCAAATAGATTAGTTTTCACACAGACACCATCTGGAGCCTTTACATAAGTTTTACACGCCATTGACTCCACGATACAACAGTGAAATGAGATTAGCACTGGTCCGTCAGACATGGAAACAGTGGATTCTTCTATGAGATGTTGGCTTTTGATAAAAAAAAAACTAGAATTCTGCTCAATAGTGATGGATCATTAATGATTGTGTTTATAGTTTAATAAACAATAAAATAACCATAATCTTTATTTGGAAAAATGTAGCTTTAAAGAATGACTTTGATATTTTGGGTTAATTGCTTATTTTTTGCTGAGAGTCAGGTGACCAGACTGACATCACTCTTATGTCTTTGTCTATTATGTCTTATCCTAGTTGTGGCTTCATATTTATGATACAGTGAATTATCAACCTTCTCATGCAACACAGACAGCAAATAAGTGAGAGGCCCAAAATGTTGAATGTAAATGTATTCCTTTAAATTTATGAATAAAGTTTTTAATGCTGCAATGTGGCAATTTTTTAACTTGGCTTGTGTCCATGAACAAATCTAAATAAAGTAAATTAGTACAAAGCAACTTTCACATAAACATGAAGAATAACCCATAAGTAATGAATAGAATGATAGTAATACTCCTGAGATTAATAAGACTATTGCAAAATAATATAATTGAAACTAATAACAAGATAACTAAAAACATTAATAATAGTAGTAGCAGTCGGTGTTCAGCAAGATCATGGGGGCGATGGATGGGTTGAAATCACAGATTTAGACAGAGAAAGCACAAAACTATGCGAGAGAGTGAGAACAAGCTAACTTACTAACATGCATTAATAGGACATGAATGACGAAAAATGGAGAGACAGAAGAAGAACATCTTGAGAAGTCCAGCATATAAAGCCTACAGCAAGAGGAAGGTTCAGGTCAAGACTCAGACAACCATAACTACGGTCCTTATCAAAAAGGAAAGTACTAAGCCTGAGGTAGAGAGGGTGTCTGCCAACCTGGACACAAAGAGGAAGGATAAACTAGAACCACATGGAAACCTGCAATCAGGCAACACAGTGTTCGAGTGGGTTATGAGTTCTTTACGATATGATGGTGTAGAACCATCTATGGTTTAGGATGTGAGGAGGATTTTAAATTCAATTCTAGACTATACATGACAGGAAACCAACACGTCTTCTCTCCTACATCCTGTCAGTGCTCCAGCATTTTGAATCAACAACAGAATCTTTAGAGACTTTATTTGGCGGTCTGATAATAATTCTTGTCAGGAAGTCACAAGGCGAGGTAAAGTAAATTTTATATATTAAATTATAAAATGAATACCTGGCTCTTTAATACCTACAGACTTGACCACTGTTGATAGAGTCCTCTCTGTCCATCCACTTAAAAAAAAGTTAATTTCAGCTCTATATAGCATGGTTTTGGATCTTGGGCGTGCCTCCACAGATAGGCTTAGAACAGCATGAGAGGAAGACTTGGGTCTCTCTCTATCAGAGGACACTTGGACTTCCATACTTAAACTGGTTAGCTCGACCTCCCTCTGTGCACGTCACAGTTTAATTCAGTTCAAAGTGGTGCACAGGGCTCATATCTCCAAAGCATAACTATCATCTATGTATCCTGATATTAGCCCACATTGTATCAAATGTGGTTTTGCTGAAGGTTCACTCATCCACATGTACTGGTCGTGTTCGAGCCTTACCAACTACTGGAGAGAAATTGTCCATAGACTCTCTCGGGTGTTAGGCATCAGATTGGAAACAAGCCTGTTGATTGTTCTTTTTGGGCTCATGGAGGCGGAGGTCAAGTTGTCCATAGAAAAACAACGTACTATATTCTTTGTCTCCCTGCTAGCTAGGCGACTGATCCTGCTCAGGTGGAGGGATGCCTCCTCCCCCACTCATGCACAATGGCTAGAAGAAATCATGTCCTGCTTAAAATTGGAGAAGGTTAGATACTCGCTTAAGCAATCAAGTGGGAGATTTCCGAAGGCGTGGGGTCCTTTTCTTAATGCATTCCAGTCTTTGTGAAAACCTGGCCATTAGGTGCAGCTTAACAGCACTATGTACTCTTTGCTTATGCTTATTTTTAGCGCAGGCGCTAGATGTGACAATGTGCTCATATTATTGTAGTGTATTGGCAGTGACTGGACAGGGATTATTTTTCATTTGAAGATTCTATTTGAGATATTCTTTCTTTTCTGTATAACGTTGCATTTTTTTTTTTTCTGTTTCATTTTTTCTGTTCTTACCTTGTGTTTTTTTTTCCTGAAGTTATATTGCCCAATTCATGTCTGTCTGGACACATTGGTGTTGATCGTTGCACTCATGTTTACCTCCTGTCTCTGTAATGTCCATTCAGCATTGCACTTACATATACTGAAAATCCTTCAATAAACAGATTTTGATTTAAAAATTATAAAAATAATTCAGAAAAAGACAAGGCAGCAACTAACCATACTTTTTAAGTAATCTATTACAGGTAGTATTTGATTTATTACACAAACTGAACAAGCACTCAAATTTTTGGTGAGTGAACAAAGTACCAAAGAGACAAAACTCTACAGAGATTTTTTTGGGGACAAGGCTGTGACAGCATAGATGGTGATTGCTTGACATATATTCAAGCCCTCCCTCCAATAAGCCGCTGAATGGAAAATACATTAAGCGGAAAGAATGTGTATGAATGGAAGAAATTTCAACCTTTGGAAAGAGCGTATGATTTTAAACTTAATGAAATTGAGCAGGGCAAGGCTGCAGCCTCAAAGCAATGACAGAGAACAAACACACTGCCAGTGACATTAAACAGTGACTCATTATATGCCCCAGAATGTGCAGTACAAAATTGTGCCAATGGCGAAAATGGACACAATATTTTGTCCTGTTCCACGAAATGGAAAAGAAAGTAAACTATATTTTCAAGCATTAAAAGGTTTCCAGTTCACGTGACAAGTGACTCTACATCTGCTTTACTGTGCATGAAGAGGGAGGCAACCACAGACAAAAAAACCATAGCTCTAAAAGCTGTGAAAAAAGAACTTAATAAGATATATGCCCCTGTATCACCTGCCAAACTATATCCTGTGAAGGAGTCATTTTTCATTGAGCTGGAAACAAGAGTGTGCAGCAGATGAATGGCTGTGCTAGCCGAGAGGCTGAGCACTGCCACGGCAGAAAAGCTTTTAAAGACATTAAAAGGTGGCCGATGTTCAGGCCAATCCACTCAGACAGCGCCTCACTGCCCTCTCACGTTCCCCTTCAGCCAGACTCTCCACAGGAACAGATTACTGTTGCTAATGTTGCTTAGCTCGGTTAATGCCAGAAGAGAGGTGATGGTTGCGGGGCCAACCATCACCTCTGTAACTGTATGAACAGATCTTTGTCCTCGTCTGTGGCTAAAATATACCACACAGTTTACTATCCCAGGTAGGTGTGAGTCAGTGGGCAGATCACATGGGAGGACAGAGCGTCTGTGGCTGTCATCTGACAAGAACCTCAAGTGTGAAACTGCATCTTAACATTCAAACAACTAGTACGTTAACCTGGAACATTACCCTCATACATACATACATGTATTTTTTTATTTCTGTATTAGGGTATTTGGCCCATCCCTTCCTGGATTACCAGACATCCCTAATTAAACACAAACGTCTTCTTCTAGGGCAACATTGAGAAAACATATGGGGGAAAAAGGAGAAGACACATCTCTTTCTCCAGATAACTTGTTTATAAATTTCCTATTACAGCTTACTCTGTCTTTGTGCAACATTAATACAAAATTAATATCTTTTATAATATCTTACAAAACAGAGCATTGTGCAGTTCACCATAAAAAAAGAAAACCAAAACACGTTATTTACGTCATCATTTTGACAGACTGTTGGACAAATTCACCACTACTATAATGACTATAAGTTATAATAATAATATATTTTATTGGTAAGCACCTTTTTAAAAATAAAGAGCATTCAAGAGGATAGGACCACCTACCCTTGATTTGGCATCAATAATGTGGCGCCTGAAGGGGAGAGTGAAGAGGAGATACTTGCACTAGTAGTAGTGCTTGTCTTGAAGGGGGGGGGGGGGGGGGGGGGGATGTATAGAAGTAGTCCTGCTATCCAATGATAGACATATATAAAAGACCCTGGAGCAATAGAGAATGTTAGTTGTATCTAGAATACTCTGTCTTTCAATCATTTTCTTTGTGGACAGATAAGAAATGGAGATTAGTCCTTTATTGTGAAAGGGGTTAAAGGGTTGTTATATGCTGTTTAGCAGCTATTATGAAATTTAATGGGAAGGAGGGACAAAAAAAAGGGACAAAAGTCCAAAAGTCACTAAGTAAAAACCATTTCATTTACTACTGCACAAAGCTGACGTTAACAACAAATGACGCTGTTTCAACGCTGTCAGAGTGCAACAGTCTCACAGGCCAACTTTTAAGTGTCCTACCTACGGGCGGGACATTTACATTACATGTAATTTGTCCAAAGCGACTTACAATTCTTACACTCAACATTTATGAGGGGCCATTTAGGTATTTAGGTTCATCTTGCCAAGGACACTTCGGCATGCAGATGGGGAAGAGTGGGATTTGAACCGGCAACCTTCTTGTTGAAGAACCACCACTCTACCACCTAGGCCACACCGCAATGACAATAATATTCAGGCTACATTAATAAACCAACAGAATGATAGCCTATTAGATAGCTATGCTGCATTTCTATGCGCCTTGATGCCCCTTAGTGGCTGGCAGCAATAAAGGTCATAAACCCTGCCTCCTCCATGTTGTTGGATCGGACATTGACCAAGCAAAAAAGTCAAAGTAGAAGTCAAATACATATTTCTCGGTTTAAGTCATTTAGGTAGTTATTATCACACTGATTTAGCTTGGTTTTAACCTAATTGATGCTATAAAAACTGGGTAAAACTTCAGGATTAACAGCTGAGACGACTCAGGATTGGTGGAGCGTGTGTATTGGGGAGACCATGATACAGCACAGACTCTGACTTCAATGTCATCGGTGCAGGATGGCTGCATTCATATCTGGGATACTTTGACTTTTTCTGTGTTTTCTATCATGTGTGACGAATTTGTAAAACAACAGATGAGGAACTGGTACCGAAAAAGTGTTTTCTGTATACCTTGTGCGGAAACAGTGGGAAAATCTATTCATCCACTCCAAAGGGAAGCATCTGAAGAAACAAGCGTTTAACTCAGCTTAGGACGACTCATCTGTATCTCACAAGTCCCTGAAACATGAACAGGTCTCACCGACTGATGCATTAGAGCAGTAGAAAAATCCAATAAATCTAGCAAAGATGTCCAAAGCTGTGAATAACTTCGCAATTGATACAATGATCAATGATGCATGTTTTAGATACAGAGTATGAAATGGCTGTGTTTTTAATGCAGTATATACAACTATACTGCCAACATATTGCTGTCTTCATCTTATATCCATATGTAATTTCAGTGTCGGTCCAGTATGCTGATACTCCGTCGACCATGAATGCCTGACATCTGGCAGACTGTATTGGAGGTCAGATTGATTAAGGGAACTAAGAATAAATAAATAAGTTAATTAAGTAGTTATAGTCCCCTAGACTGCAGAACCCATTATAAAATTCAAGTAAACAAAAAAGAGATCCCAACAGTACAGTTACCACCCACAGACAAATGCTGTGTCCAGATAAAGTAACAAATAAACCTAAAAGCACCAGTGGTGTTTTCCTCGAGGAATCCATCTCTGAGTTTTCCCATTACGACACTCAGCCTCTCCCCATGGTGATGCTCCTACCTTCTCCAAAAGGCTTCTCTGTCAATTATTCATTCCTTCCCTCTTGTTCTTGCAATCGTCAGACAAGCTGATGAAATATTGCAATACATGGTCCGGTGGGAGGTCCGAAGGTCTAATGCTCTGAACAACTACCTATCAATACTGTGACCTTGTAGTTAGCCAAGAACATTTTAATATGAATATAATCTGAGGTCAATGAAGTCATGATGCATTGGTGGAAAAGGTAAGTATCTGTTAAAACCTTTTTCCATTCAAACTCTGTTTTATCTCCAACTCTGTGGCAAAAAAGGAAAATGAACACATCTTAATACTTTGGAGGTGGGATCTGCACCTGACAACGTTTTTATAAATATACAGGTGCGGATTTCAGCCCCTAGTAGAGCAGAGTTATTCAGAGGTAAGGAAGAACCCTGGAGCGAGGAGACTAGGAAGAAGGCATGGGGGGGGGGTCTTTGATCCTGGACTGTCAAAATGACAAAGAAGGAGAAGACAAGAGATTGATAGCTACTGTAGATAAGAGGGGTGAGTGAGAGGGCTCTCAAACAACTCTGATGCACTGCCGGGGGAAGAGGGTCTGATAAATAATGAATGCTTCTCTAAATAGAAAGACAGCACAGAGCTGCACTCCAGGCGAGCCAATTGGGCAGTCAACTCAGAATTACACATCAACATGTCCTGTCAAGAAGATCATTTTTGTTATACCATAACACAAGCACACTTTGATAATTGTGTGTATCAGCAGATGTTTTGGTCCTGTAAACTTAAAACACTGGTAAATTATCAGTTCATTCACTGTGACTTTTTTCTTTAACCCCTCTTAGTCTTGGCAGTGATGCTCAACCAGTCCCACAATAGAAATCTTGAACATGCCCCAGCCCACAGCAGCGAAGAGTTTTTTATACCATAATAAGGCGTAGGCACAGTACTATGCTGCGAGTTCTCATTGATCTGGAGAGGAAGGATACCTATTGGCACTAATATAAAAAAATATGTATGTGGGACCAGACTATCAAACAGCTGTTCTATTATTACAACAGATTATTTTCTTTTTTTCTGTGGTCATTGTTGCATTATGGGTTATTTGTAGCCGCAATGTTGCTGGTCCCGTAAGTCTGTTTATAGTAAGTCTTTAGTTAATCAGCAGCAGTTTCTGAAGGCTGCTCCAACATATTCTGCTGTGACAGGACATAAATTCACAAAGAGTTGACATGACTTAACGTCTTACGACGTCTATACTGCAGAAATAAACCAGGAAGAAAATCTGTCAAACTGCCAAGAATTAAATAACAGAAAATGAGCTTGAATGGACTGAAGTCTGAAGAATGCAGGATTGAGATATAGAGAGAAATCTATTCACTACAGTAACTCGTGAGCAGTTTACTCACGCCAAACCAAACCAAACTTCTGACTAGCAGGCAAACACAGTTGCATTGTCGGATGGGAGTTATGGAAGGATGAGAAAATTGCCGTTCAAATTCATTCACTCGAAGGCCTGTTTTACCATGACTTTTGTGCTTGTGTAAACAGACACATTCAGACGTTGCCGTGAATGGGACACTGACTGCATAACATGCTTAGATCAGGATCCTTTTACAACAACAGAGAAATGTCCTCCTGCCCAACATCCTGTGAGTCTCTTGATGTCCAAGCTATCTGCTGATGTATCCAGAATCTCATGCTCAGTATACAGTAAGTGTTAATGTGTTGCCCGTTTGTCCTTGGGGAATATCTGAAGAGCAGATGTGTCTGGATATGCTGCTTGAACTGATAAAAAAATAGCACTTAGCAATTATGTGTCTTTGGGTAAAAAGAAATGATGTGTTTTCTAATTTTATTGGGTAATAGTTTGGACAGCTGTTTTTTTGTCTTTGGTGTCTGTGTTGCCTCATTAGGAAACATCCTGCCAGCAATTAATTCCCTCTTGACAGATTTAAATAATGCTTTCAAATTTGGACTCTGATCAGAATAGCATTAGCATACACTGCTGATGTTATCCTGCTCTCTCTCTCACGTAGAAGTCTCTCAGAATCAGCTAATTTAGATAACATTCAACCAGCGCACCATCAGCAAAATACAGGTACAAACTACGACCTTATTGAGGGGAAAAAAAGACATAATTGTTTAGCTAAAGCACTTGTAAAGCAGGACAAACAGTCAGAGCACATAACCTTTTCTAAAATAATACACAGTCTGTACAAACATATGACTAATATGGGAGACTGATCACACTCTTCCCTCTGTGATACTTCCCGGCTGCCTGAAGGATACTAAACTGTTTGCATTCGCACAGCTCTGAACTGTCCTTGAACCTCCATCACAAACCAATTCAGCAGAATGTTACGAAGTATTCTGTTCCATCCTAACTGTACATCCCAGAAGACAAACAAACACAACGCCTCGATCCTTTCGTTCTGCACTGGCATGCATGCGGACCATGAGACGTGCATGGTTTTCTCCTTACCCTTGCGTTTGTAGAACCACAGCATACAGCTTCGGAACACAGACATGGAAGAGGGCATGGAGGAAGTGGTAGGGGAGGGGGGCACATGGACTGTGGCTGGTGACCCTCAAGAAGAAGGTGAAGGGTGCTGGTGGTGATTTGTGAGAGGGTTTGGTGAGGTCAAGACGGATACAAATGGATAGATGGGAGGACAGAGATGGAGGAGATTTGTTAAAGACCTGGTGGCGTGATAGAGCAAAAAAAAGATGTCTGTGGGACACTGGACTGGACAGCTCCCTGACAGAAAGAGGGGAAGGGTCGGCAGGACGGGACGAGGGGGGGACACAGATCCTGTAGCTGGGAGTCAATCCTGTCCCTATGGAGCGACTGGTTGTTAGAGTGAGCGGTGTCGGCAGCGCACCAAAGGGCGAACAGCGGCAGCAACAAGAAGAGACCCGAGCTTAGCTTCCAGCTCAGCAGTATTCCCTTATTACTCCCAGAGGCTCAGCTGCACACAAGCAGCAATCTTCTTCCTCAGCCACAGTCAAGCGTAGGGGGGGGAAAGCCTTACTTGCTTGTTGTGTTCCAGAGGAATCTGTCAAGCTTGCAGTTGAGCGGATCTTGTTTATCTAACGAAAAATATGCATCAGTCCAACTTCATGGCGCTTGGAGAGGTTCCACAGGAGGGGAGAAAAGACCTGACTGCGCGTGGCATACTTTGACATTGTGTGGATGCCTGTGTGCATGTGTTTCCTGGCATTGGAGCAGACCAATCCAAGTCTTTAAAAGGCGGGGAGGGAGAGAGGCATGAGAGAGAGAGAGAAAGTGAGAGAGCAAATGGACAGCAGGGATGGACGGGGAGAGATCACAGAGAGCGAAAGCTAGTGATGGAAAGAAAACAGTAGAGAGAGGGGAGAGGCAAAAAAGAAAAGAGAAAATTTAAAGCAGGATAGCTCACCTTGGAAATGGAAAGTCTTCTGGTCCACAGTGATGGTGAATGTGCTGTCGTCCTCGTCATCGATGCCGATCACAGCTCCCTGGGCAAATAGTGAGAGAGAGGGAGGGAGAGACAGAGACAGAGACAGTGGGACACGTCATTCTCTACTTTCCATTTCTTTCCTCATACCCTTCATATGTTCCTGCAGCCCCCTTGATCGGATTTTGTTTGTGAAATACCCTTGATGCATCTCAGCACCGCACTCTCTCCTTTAAAAACTCCATCTCTTTCTGCCTCACCTCTTTCTCATTACCACTGTTCCTTTCACACACACAGCACATGCACGTGAACCTTGTGGAGTATGGCAGAGAAGGGAGGGGAGGTGGAGGTGGGATATTGGAGAGCGAAGGAGGAGAAAGGCAGGGCAGGGTGGAGAGAGACAGACACAGGGGACAGGCAGCGAGCAGCCAACTGGATCCATGGCCTGCTGACTAGCTAGGGCATTAGCTCCTAGCAACAGAAACAGGGCGTGTGACCCAAGAGCTCCCTTATAAAAACAAACCAATGAATAATTATACAAATTATAAATTATATAAAGATGTTATTACATCTTATTGGTTTGGAGAATAGATTTCTGACACAATCATAACAAGCTGGATGTTGTCTCTGCTGTTCTAAAGAAAGTCCAAAAGAATAGAGGGTTACCTCAAGCCAACAAGAGCTCTGATGTTGGTATCTTGTGATGTGTTGTTGAGGCTCAACTAATTAATAACACATCATAACCTCAGAAATTAACTAGTGTGTTATAACTTATCTTACAAGAGAGCCCATTCTATTAGAGACAAGCTAGTTTAAAGTTAAGAGAGGGAAAATGAATGAGTAACCAAATTATAATTAACGTGTGAGATGAGACCCAAAACACTAACCTTATAAAGAATTGTTAAAGGCAAATAAATGGGTTGGGTTCAATTTACTGGATTCCATTTCTAAGCTAATGTTAGCTGGTGTGAAACAATTGTTTGCAATGTAAGAGAGGCACTAAGACAAGGGACTCAGGAGTGAGAACCAATCTCACGTCCTTGGATTTTCCCCCCAAAATATATTCTGACTTCTTAGACACAGGCTACTAGAGGCACCCGGGAAAACTGGAGAAGGTCTAACAAAAAGATATTTTGATCTGACGGAAAACCGTGCCATCCTGATGCCATTCAGTGTTTAAACTATTAATACGACCAACTGTTTTCCTTACTGTGCCTGAAAGGACCTCAAAGATGTTTATTTTCACTGACTACAAAGCATGGCCTCATAAATTACATGAAAGGTCATCATTTCCTGACAGAGGGTCAACAAAAAACTGTTGTCATGTAATGACTGATGACAGAGCTTAGACATTTGAGAAGGGACATGAGTTAAATCATTTGACTCAGTGAAAAACCTCAGTTACGTTGTGGCATGTGGAAATGAATCCAAGGACAAACAGCATGACATTACATTAGAGGTTATGGCTTACTGTTATTTCTAACAAGACCAAGCATGCCTGTTATAAGCAGGGCCACAGAGCCTGTTGGGAAACTACTTCGTTGGAAACTGACAATCAGAGTGTTTGGCACGACATGTGACACATGTATCAGGGTTGACTACAAGTCTCTTCTCAAAAAACTGACCATGAAAATGAGAATCCTTTAAATTGGCAAAAGGTTTTTGTAAGTTTAACAATTTATTATTCTTAATTTTCCATGATGCATCTCATCACTTTACTTGAATGTAGTCTTATGTATCACAATAATCCATCCCTTACTGAAACCTCTGACCTCTGGCTGTTAACGCTGGATCCTCTATTCAGGTAGTTTCAGTAGCTACTTCCTCTCTGCAGTGAGAACAGGTGGAGAACAACAATGCATTTAGGCCTGAAACAGGTTTGGTGGTAGAAAATGTGGCTTTCACCTCTGCTTCTGTTAAAACTCATGAGAAACTCTTGTCATGCACCATAATCACAAATAATATCTTAGTGTTTGTGTTAAGATACCAATAACATGCATGTAAATAGGAAGAGGGTGGTTGTGTTAAGACTCTTTCATGGTTTAACACATCAAAACACATGCATGTACCCTGTCTAATTGTGGCCATTGAGAGATCATGAATAGAGGCACTCACATATTCATAAGAAGGGCTGCATCAATGATGTCAAAAAACCACCCACATTTAGAAAAAGATTATATGGTGTACAAATACACTCTTAAAAGGAAACTACAGTTGAGTCAAAGTGTCTACATTCCTTTTCACTTCAACTTGAATGTTAAATGACATTCACTACTGAGTGACATCTACTGACTGAAAGAGTAGAGAGGAACAAGAGAGGCTCCACAGTGTTCAAAGCAGAAGGAAGAAAAACACACTGAAGCTGCCCTCAGGCGTGCACTGAACTCTGCTACTCCGTATTTTATCTGGAGAAACAAAAGGAAAACAAATATCTCTGTGTCATACACGTAGAGGACACAGACGAAGGTGTCTACAGAGGTTGTGGTGATAAGAGCCGACGCCTGTGTGTTGTCGAGAAAATTACGTGATCTACGCAGTGGAGTTAATAGATCACTTCCTACCTCTGTCTGCTGCACCCGGCTGCTCCACCTCTCGCCTGAATAATGCAGAGGATTTGCTGCTGTTGTGAACCTCTGTGTTGTGCATGTGTTAGAGGCTAACTCTTGGTAAACTCCGTACCCAATTCTCTGGACTTTACCCACAGGTCATGTCTGAAAAGGCTTAAACTCACCTCACAACTGCCTCAATAAGGAAAGAGTGATGACATTCTGACTGTGTTACAGTCTACTAACAATTGATAACAACAGAAGAGAGGAGTTTAGAATTTCAGCTTTGATTTCCTGGTATTTACACCCAGATGCGTCAGAGACATTGCACTTTTTGTACCCAACTAAAACACTAAATCTTTGTCTCATTCAGTTTTTGAATTCAAATCCAACTATCTTTAGTGTACAGCAGTAACACAGGAGTTGGCCTTGCTGTTTTGATTAGAGTTATTTGTGGGATTGTGTAAGAAAAGAGGTCAAGCCACACGGGTCTTCCACTGCTCCTACACTTTAGATCCAGCCATGTGGTGAATCTTTTAAGGACAAAACAACAGCTTTGATTGAGTAATCAAAGCTTCTTCTTTCAGTTATAATGTCAGAGCAGTTGATGAAAAAACTAACACGCATTAGCAATCTGATCTGACGCGTAGGACGAGTGCTGCCCCCTAGTGGATATTACTCAGTACTGAAAACATATTGCAAAGACAACTGCACTGGTAATCCTAAACCAGTGAAGCAAAGGAGCTGCAGGAAGCTGTTCAAATAAGACAGGTGCAAAGTTTATGTCTTCCAGAAAATATACTGGAGGTTGCACCACAGTGGTTTTAGTTCACAGGGGTTTCACTGAGAAAGCCAATCTTGACAGAAGGTCAAACATGGGGGCTGTTGAAACCACACGCAGGACTACGACTGTTTGAAACATGGGAGCTCTTCTAATTAACTAGCAATGCGGAAAAAGCAACAAAGCTCAGCATGCAGAGTATTCGTCTCATGAATCAAAGTCAAGGGGTCAGGGCGGCATTGAGCCTGAGAATCTTACCCTGAGTCGCACACAGCCTCTTCTGGATCCTCGCATCATCTTGTCCTTTGACTGTAAACACACACCAGAACAGATAAGGATTAAAGGTCAGTACACATTATTAACTTATACTGGATGGTGCACACAGGAAATTATTTTAACAGGCATTTTTGGCTGAAGATGTTTTGACATAGCACAGTAGTTTCCATTGAGCTGCTTCGGTCTGAAAGTGCCGGTGTTGTGTCTCACCTTCCCTTAAACTGCCTCAGGTGGAAACTTGAAAGAGACAGAGCCATCGTTCTTTTTCTACTGTGACAAGTCAACATGTCTGCATTAGAAATGTGTCACAAACGCACTGAGCACATCTGTGGAAAGATGTTGCTCTCGCTAAGACCAGCTCCATATTATGTACAAGGCTGCAATATATCCACTGTACAGATAGTTTCGATTCGAACCAACTATATTCTTTAAGTCTCCCACTTTTAGTTGGAACATATAAAAGTTACGACGGAATACTCCTCCCTCTTGACTTGTGCTTGTATTTGAATGTAATTGTAAAATAAATGTTATGGAAGAAGATTGTTAGTGTTCACATTCACAATATCCAATAACGGAATATGACCTCTGATTTTCTTTATTTAAATCTCAAACTCGCCCATAACAGGTAAGTTATGTTTAATTCTAAGGAGCTCTCTTAAAATAAGATAAGATAAGATAAGGTAAGGTATTTATTCCATGTTGGGGATATTCACTTTTTAAACGTATGTACATAGTAATATATACATAACATACACATTTCTCTATAGAATAAAATATAATTTTCTGGGAAACATTCTTGAATAAAGTGTTGTGACCCTTTACTCAAATTACTCAGCAAACCTTTGGCGAATTGAACTGTATATAAACAACATGTTTTCAATATAAAGTCTTCAACAGAGAAGCTGCAAACAATGACCATGATTCCAATATTTGCTCATCTACAAAATATAGTTGGTCATTTTCTGTCAATACTTTTAACAACTTGTAGTTTCAGATGTAAATGAGAGTCTGTATCAAACTGTTTACAGATTCTGCTTCAACTTGACAATCGACACATCCCTGTGAGTGTTGAGCTACAGTTAGATTATCTCATCTGACATTCAAACCGGGTGTTACTTCAGTTAGGGCTCAGGCTTCTAGCTGGAGTAGTTGTTCACAGTTTGAGACAATAGAGTCACTGAGCAACTCCTGATCACATCACGTGTCAACTAACGATTAGTAAATGTCCTGACGAGTCAGTAAGTCAGCTTCTTTGTTTACTTCTGGTGACAGTGACAGCTTGTTGTCCGCAGTGAGCCAAACACCAAGCTAACACGGGCTTCCTGCTGCGGTGTTTCGTTAGCTCCTCGGCTAACAGTCCAGCTAGTGTTCACTTGTCACCACCTCACCGGGGACGAGAGTTTCCTCGCCGACCTTAAGAATCACAACCCTTTTCACCTTAACGCGGAGAAACATTCACAACGACGTTTGAACGCGTTAGCTCATCTCTGCTTTTAGCTTCGCGGTGCTAGCTTCATCACGCGGAAGTAGGGCGAAGACGGCGAGCGTTGATTGGCCGCTTATTGCGAGAGGAGCGACGCTATTGGTCGAACGTGGGGTCTATCAGAGGGGAGACCCTCCTCTGTGAGCCAGCTGAGACTCCTGACAAACACAAGGCCCCGCTCCCGACGGGCAGCGGCACGTTTAACCGCCTGCAGCCCGGGGAGCGGACCTCTCCGGCGGGCACGAACCCCGGGGAGCGACGTACCGTGTAGTAGGATAGCAAACCGGCGTTGTAGTCCAGCACGAACCAGCGGTACTGCCAGCCTTTCATGACGTTAGTCCACTTGCTTAGCGGCCCCTCCATGATGGACGCCATCTTTACAACAGGCTACGGCCGGGGAGGAGTCGGATATGGTGTCAGTGGGCCGGCGTCACGGCCGCGAAGCTGCCGAGGGAGAGGATGGTGCTGGTGATGAAGAGGACTCTGAGTGGAAAAGACTATCATCAGTGTTTCCATCAGTTAAACATCATCACCTCAGTTTAACACGAGGGGAAATCCCCGCTTTCAGAGTTCCACTGGAATAATAATGTAGTAAAATAAAATATACTCCCCAGTCTTATACTATGATACAAATCAATACTCTTCAGTGATGCATAAACAAGCTTTACTTTCATGTTATAGCTTGTCAGGATGTGAAGTTTATAGTTCATGTAGTTCATGAGAACTGTTTCTCTATAGATTTTAAGATCTTTGACTTATAATGTTATGACATGGCGCCTTAAAATGGAACAGAATTTAAAACATTTTTATACCAGTTCATTCATTTAATAGCATCACATTTAAATATTCATGAAAAAGTACTTCACCTATATATAGGTAGAGTACTTGTGAAAATGCACTACTTAAATTTACCAACATGTATGAGCTACAGTCAGCAACCCCATCCATTATGAAGTGGCATGTATTTTCAAACATATTGTAAGTTGAGGGTTTGCATAAAAATGTTAAAATCACTCAAGACTGCTTTAACTATGTAGCTTTAAGACACCTCAAGAAGTACATTTTTTTTGTGTGAATTAGTTGAATGCAGAAAAATGTATTTGATAATTCCATTAATTAGGGCCAGAGGACTGACAGACAGTGAGGCCCTATCGAAATTTTAAGGATTATTATTATTATTTTTCAGGCAAATGAATTGGCTTTGAGAGGGGAAAATGTACGTATTCTGGAGGAATTCTCAAGGGGCGTGGCAAAATGGCTCAACGGTGCCTCCGGAGACCCTTAGAACTCGTTCACATGACCGATCTTCAAAAAAATTGATGCACAGGTGTATCATGACCAGATATATAAACAAGTCTAGATTCGCAATAACAAAAACGTCACAGGAAGCCTGCTATATTGCATTTAGTGGCAATTTTGGCCATATTCCACATTCTTACTTATTATTATTTTTTGTTTGTTTTCTTAAAATCATCTTAACTTCCTTTTTAGTAAGTTTTTTAAAAATTGTTAATGAATCCATGTTTTTCTTTCTCCTTCTCTTTCCATTAATTTAAAAGCAGCTTAAATGAATCCCATTAGAGGCCAGTCACCTTCTGACCATACGGCACAGTGACTCCTATTCTCTGAACCACACACAGCCTCTCCTCTTCTCTACCTCTCCTTTGTCTCTAGACAACATTTCTCCTCTACTATGCTGGCTCCCAGTTCATTTTCGGTCTTTATTAAAAAAATTCTGTTAGGTTTTTAAAGCTCTGAAGAGTTTTTTTCGGATTAAAAATATTAGGCTTTTCATTGATTCATGCAGCCTACATATTAAATCTCATTTGATATTTGTTTCCGATAACTTTTTACAATGTCCATATGTATGATTTCAAAGACAGCGCTCATAAATGTAAGACTTGTAAGCGTTGTGCCGACTCCTCACACATAACTAACCCTACAAATTGTGAGGCCAAAGAGGATAATGTGCAACAGTCTAAACACAAATTAAAATCCTGAATATTCATCTGAAATAAATAAAACAGTAAAAGGCATCTCAACAACATACATCGAAACAGTATTTATCAATATCTTTATTATTTACAATAGGCTTAACACTGATAAGCAGAACTTCACAGTAATATAACGTGAGCTTTAAATAAAAAAAAAAAACACAAAATATACTTTTGTACAATAAAAAAGTTAATGTTAACATCTCTGCCATTTTTTTCATCCCTGTTTAGATTCACATATTCCATTATGGTGTGTGTGTATATGTGTGTGTGTGGATTTACATTGCACTTGTACAACTGAAGAAGTGGCCTTTGGTATAATGATGTGTAGACACATTCTCCAGAGCTGCTCACCAGAACAGGGAGACAGAAGGAAAAAACAACAGATATACAGGATAAATGCAGGCATCGTAAAGAAAGACAATGCATGAGACTGGCAATGAGAATGTGGTCAGTTCAAAAAATTTAACAGCATCGGTTCAGATAACAGATATGAGGGGGGAATCCATTGGCTCCCAATCAATTTATTGACACTGTAATCATTGATTGAATCTTTACATGTTTATTAAAAAAAACACAACCCAAAAAATCTAAATAAAAAAAAACACATCCAGGCTGGAAATGTGTCTGAGTCGAAATGGTCACATATTTTTTTTATTTCACTTTTTCACGAGGCTTTGATGAGGAAACGTGTTTCACAGAGATGCACTGAAACCAGTACAAACCTAACAGGCAAACAGGCCAGAGTGGTGCAAGGCAATTAAGGAAAGCATTTCTGTGAAATTAAGAGGATAATAAAGCAATAGGCTCAAGCGACCAAACGGGTGTTATAGTTTGAAAGACCTGTAACTGAATAAGTGTCCAAATACAAAAAATCTGAAGAGTAGAAAATGCACCTTTTGGTTTCATTTTGCATCTGATCTTTAACCTCTGAATTACAGAAACACATCCTGTAGTGACAACAACCACAATCCCATGGCAAAATGAAAGACAGCACATGAATGTTTTAATGATGGACTTCAACATTCCCATCCTTGATTTCTTGCAGTGACAGTGTAACTGTTCATATTTGTTCATACAAAAGGCACAAGAATCATGAAAATAAATGATGGCCATGGCGTTTGAAATGCACAGTGAGTAGACGTTAATTACACTTCTCAAAGCTTTCTGTTTGGCAAGAAATTAGGCATTTTACAGACACACATTAAAGTGAAATGATGTTATGAAATGCACCACGAAAAAGAGGACCAGTTTTACTTGGAAAAGCATCATTAACAGACGTTATGGACCTGCAGTGTTTATAGATTAGTTGAAATATTCAGATGCAATGTGTCGATAAACCAATGTGTCTTATCCAGTGTAAATTAAGATGTGAGCCTAAGAAAAAGGTAAAGAAAGATAATATGTGAGTTGTGTGTGTTCTGTACACAGTTTTGTTTGTGCTCAAAAAAACAGAGCAGCTGATTTTGGACTTTAATGATTTTGTGTCACCCAAAAATTAGACATACAGGCCAATAAAAGGTGTCAAATAATAAATAAAGAAATGACACCATAAGAGTTTAAAGAGTTGTGCAGATGGACATTCGGCCGGGTTCAAAACTGAAGAATAATACATTCATAAAGCAGGTATTCAGATCTTGGTGAATGGGCCTCCATACATCTCTACAGTCAAAAAAACATTGCTCTTTTTGCTGTGACCCCCACATAAACCATTTCGTTTCCTGGATATGAAATAAATCAAATATTTACACTCTTTTTTTTCTTTTCTCAAAATAGGTCTGTGCTTTTAATTAAAAAAACAGAATAATTTAAAATTCAAGTTCATACATAACATTCGAAAAATCATCTTTTCCTCTTTTAAACCAAAATAATGTACAAATCGTTCATGTGCTGAAGACATACTGCAGTTTGTTTGTTGAGAGATCAGTACTGTGTGACTCGTGTAGAGCAGGTCTCGGAGTTTGCTTAGTGTTGATTACTTTGAAGTATTTGAGGCACTGAGGCCATGACAAGGCTACAGGGAATCCAGCACTGTCCATACGCAGAAGGACACTTATAGAAACACTGTCCCAGTTAACCCTGCTCATGTGCTACCCTGTGCTCGCCCTCTCCTCACTCCACACTTTTAATGCTTCATAATACATGAAGAGAAATGTAGTGCTCAACGACAACTGGACCAAAATATTGAAATGCTTTAGGGGATCTGCCCCCGTTTATGTGGCACTGTGTTAACGTGTGGACATCGGTCACGTCACTGAAGCGAAGACAAATGCTGTGCGTACGATAGGACACCCCACATTCATTCGTTAATGTGTCAGTCTTGTGGAAAAAAAAAACAACAAAATCTTTTCTGTTCTCGTTAGATTTGATAATGTACCAAACCATAAACTTAGTGTTTTTATTTGAGCCTACTTAGCTAGATGCTTGTAAAATGAACACGCTGCTGTAAGTGATCCCTTCAATAGCTTTCAATGGTCTCACTTTCCGGGAATGTCACCGTCTAAACACCTGATCATTCTCTAAAGATTATTCTCGAAAACAAGACTTTATTCAAATATCTAAAACAAGCGATTCTGGAGAGATTTGTCTTCTCCTCTTTTGTCACAATTGTCCAACTCCTGAAAAATACTGACTGTCAGGTGCAATCTCTGAAATAAAACCTAAATATAAAATAAAAAAAGCCACATCTGCACACAAACACAAATGACAAGTTGAGACCCCGAATGGCTTTAAAAATGGCTTATGGTCACTACATTTCCCAGACACTGTGCAGAGGCCTCATGATTCACATATTTGTGAAACGCCGCTTAAGCTTCTCAGGGAAAAGCAGTTGTCTAGTGTTCTCAGTGAGGCCGGAAACAACCGCCATCGTTCCCGCTCGGTAATGTGACAGACAGAGACAAGCAGAGGGAGCGTTCACCTACTCTCCGGGCTGGCTACACACAGCTGATACACTCGACATTCATTTAACAAAGAGGCCGTTATTATCGCGGCCGCGTGGAGACCCGCGGCAAAACATTTGCGACGTAAAACCACATTTAGTTCAGTATAAACATTCTCAATATGTACAGGTCAGAGCAAAGTTAGTGTCCACACTGGCATTTTTGATGAAACTGTCGTTTGTAAACATTGAAGATTACACTGTCGAGATTTCTCTGAGGTACTTTAGAGATTCATCTCATTTTGTCCCTCGATAAGCTGTCGATAGAACCAGAAACATAAAAAGGCAATATATGCGATCTGTCGGGTAGTTGGGGTTTGACGTTTACGGTTGGTGTTGTCACAGTGGCTACCTCTGCACTACGTCACTAATCTCTTTAATACAGCCGTGCAGGTTGTCCAGTACAGTGTTGGGCCCCACGCTGCCCAGTCCCCCTCCTGAAGACGAGGCCCTCAGCTCCTGCAGGCTGAGCTCGAGCTTCCCCACCGCCTCTCGGAAGGCAAATTTGTTCCTCATCTGAGGGATGCAGTCCACGTAACCTGAGCAGTAGTCCAGCAGCTGGTGGCCGGCGTCCAACACCTGGCTGCTGGAGGGGCTTTCGGAGCTGGCGTGGAGGGCGCTGCTCAGGCCCTCGGCGCACACCAGCAGGGCCTCGCGGCTGGCCCGTTCCAGGGGCACCCTGTCCACCTGCTGCCTGTGTCGCCGCAGGGCCACTTTGGAACCGGCTGTGTGTGAGGATGAAGCGGTGGGGGCGGCTCCGTTGGCCATTTTGGTGGGAGTCGTGTTGGTGGTTGCAGGAGATGATGAGGAAAAGGAGGAGGAAGATGCAGGCGGCACTTGTGGCGGTGGCACAGACGGTCGCCCTGACCTGTGACCTTTTAACGTGTCTCCATTCACTTCCACGGGTGCACCTCCTACCTGCTCCTCTCCGTCTCCGCTGTAGGAGTGTTGCAGGCTCCGTACAGTGGGAGGTGGAGGAGGAGCACACTTGGGTTTTACAAGTCGCGGCCTGTCCCGGTCTGCTTGGTGCTCAGACAGCAGTTTGAAGCGGTTCCCCTGAGAGTCGAGACCGACCAGGTGCACGTCAGCCGGGCTGTGCTTCAGTGTAGGGGAGATCAGGACTGGAACTTTGTGGTTGTGAGTCGGTGCGCCTGCTGCAACTGGGGAAGCACTGGAACTAGAACTCTTTGAGGGAGATGACCAACTCTGCTGCCTGTCCAGTCCCGCCCCACTCTCCTCTCTACCCTCTCTGACCCGGGAGAGACTGTCTGATTCCCCAACCTCCCCCCCTACTCCCGGTGCCCTCACCCCTACAGCAGTGCCCCGGGGCAGGAGCTTGGCTTTGGGCCTTTCCCTGATTTGTGCGGTCCCCTCATCCATCCTCCGCAGCAGAGTTTCTGAGGGCCGCGCAGCCCCGTTCTCTGGCTGGGAGGTTGTGGAGGCAGTTCTCTCCAGAGGGGGCTTAGCACTGCGGTTCCTGGGCAAAGTCAGAGCCATGCGCTCCAGGTCTGGCAGCCCAGCTGACATGGAGGAGGTAGAATTGGACCTAGGGAAGGGTTTAGGCCCTCCAACTATACTCCCCGCCTCCTCTGAAGAGGTTGTCTTTCCTGTCCGTAGCCCCAGGGTCTTTTTGATGAGTCTAGGGGTAAAAAAACCAGCCAACCCACTCCAACTGCTCCCGCTCGTCACCTGTGCAAGGCTAGAGGGTTTCTGTCCGAACGCTGCCCCACAGCAGCGCGACTGAGTCTGGGTGGGTTCCCCGTGGGAGTGGGAAGGAGAGGCGGAGAAGCCTCCTAAACTGTCTGACTGGGGCAGAGGAGGAGGAGCGCAGAAATCAGCAGTGGGCTCATATTTCTTGTGAGGCTGCGTCTCCATTTCCCGGAAAGAACTGCTCCTCTTGGGCGGCGTCGGAAGGTTCTGGTGGAGCTGGGAGGATGGCGAAGATGAAGAGGAGGAGGAAGATTTCTTTTTGATGAAGGAGCTGAAGAAGCCTGTCTTGCGGTCTCGTGTAAATGTGCCCATATCCTGTGTGTCCTCTAGAAGGCTGCCGGGAGACTTGTCTCGTGGCTGCTGTTTTCTGGGCAGAGCTGGGGAGCCACCGGATCGGCTGTCACCTCCCAGCAATGAAGCCCAACCTGGGAAGACAAGAGGGACGCGGATTAATGAAACAAAGCTTTCAAGGGTTGCTTATTATCTTACAAAACACAATTTAAAAACAGATATTGTTCTGCATTGCCACATGTCTGTACATTCTATCACAGATGCATGTTCCCTTTCTCTCTAAAAGATGTTCTCTCCTCCTGGGGGACTTATAAGGAAGGAAAAGAGATTTCAGCAAAATGGAATGGAAAGTTTTCCATCCATGCCACTCACGCTCGTGCAAACACGATTCAACGATTTACAAGTTGCTCTTGTAAAAGATGGGATGACAAATACACCTCTGGGACCTGACGATAACAAAGGGTAAAGAGAAACTGCCCAATCCCGGATACGAGAAAAGCTGCTGTGCTACTTTGCGCAAGTATAATTGATTTTCACAGCCTTTAAATAAATAAATAGATGCTGCTGCATCAATTCGACCACAGACAGTAAATTCGAGTAAATGGAAAAAGAGCAGTTGGTTGTTTTTTTGTACAAATGTTGTGTGAAGTGAAAAAGGTTAACAAAACTGTGTTAATAAGAACACATTTTTATCAGTAGCATGGGCATTAAAAATATAAGTGTATACAATCAAATATTTAGAATGCATTGTGGTAAATGGTAATGGCTGCATTTCTATAGCACTCTATCCAAAGAGGCTTAAATCACCTTAACTCTCTCTAATACACACACACACACACACACAGAGAGAAGTGTTCAGGGTCCTAATCTGACCATTGGGTGCAAACTATGGAAACCTCTACGTGTGTAAAGCCGGAGCTGGAACCCCCAACCCTGACATTAGTTTACAACCTGCTCCACAACCACCTGATCATACAGGAAAAATCTAAAATAATATATAGGCTGTGGTTTTAATCTTTCATTTTCATGTATAATTCAGGATCACTGGTGCAGAAAGTGTTTCTCTATTTCTGTTTTGTGACAACTCATGTTTTATGCCTTTGTGAAAGGTCCTGAATGTGTAAAGTTTTACTGGATTTGTTTTTTTATAACGTTGCTGTTCCTTTTATTCGTGAATGCTTGTGTTTTTTGGACAAAAACATACAAAATAAACTAAATGGCCACAATGACAACAAACAGGACACAGACAAAGTGTAACGTCTTCTTTACATAAACATACACACACCAAGATCCCTCCGCAAACCCACTAATGAACAACGTTTTATTTTCAACATTAATTAAATAGGTTAGTAACAACTCAAACAAAACAAGACAAACAAAGGAAAATGTAATTATAATTTAATATTAGGGTTAGAAAATATTAATACATAAGGATTAATTCCTTAGATTTGATTTACATTACAGTAATGGCAATGTTATTCATATCATATATAGTAAGAGTGTCTATCTCTGGTAATTTACCCCAGTGCTTTGAAACATTGGCATAGATGGGAAAACTTTCTTTTCTTTTAATAGGAAAAAAGGATTTTTTTCAAAATTGTATTAAACTTTTATATTTTAGTGTTCAGTTATATTTGAGTGTTACTTTTATGTTTCAAAACTTTCAGTTGGTGTTGGATGACATGAAGATGAGTGCTTAGATTTCATGGATGAAGTACGTGATGAACCTTGAACTTCAAATCAGAAAACAGATTAGTGCTGGGAACTCTGTCAGGCTCTACTTGAAAAATCGTTTCTTAGTTGTTGAGGAAAATGACGGCTCTCCTCTTCAGGCGTCTGGCTCGGCGTCGCTGCATTCGACCCTCTGCATCGGAGTCCTCTTGCATACCTGCAGAATCATAATGTTTTGCATCTGACTGGTGGGTAGTAAGGCGGGGATGCCTGGTTGTACCTGAGTGGCTGTGTGTGCCTTGGTCGCTGCGCCCATCCAGTCCACCCTCAATGTTTTCCTTGTTTTCTGTATGCTTGTGGAGTGTGCGAGATTTGGAAGGTAACAAGGGCATGTCGTGACTGAATGAGTGCAGTGGTCCGCAGTGACCAGAGGAGGCCGTCTTACAGAGCTCCTCCGCCACCTCTGTAATGCACAAAGAAGAAAATACTGGGTTCAGAGGCAGCGTTGACTTCAATCAACACAGTGCATCTTCTGTGCCGATGCTGAACAAATACAACAAAATGAAAAGTGTTAACATTCATCGTGCTTTGTGAGGGAAACCCTCCTTTTAATATTAATTAGAGCTGTGAATATAAAAAATGTCAACCATCCTATCAAAAGAAGGGCTAAGAAGCTCAAATAATTTCTGTTTGATTTAAAAAGAAAATAAAAAAGTTTTATTCAACCATACAATGGCTAAGAATCCCGAATTATGTTTAGGATGAAGATTATATTAATGTTCCATATGGAATAGCAAAGACAACTGCTAATGAACTGCTGAGTTGCAGAACCATTGTTTTCTTTATTTATGAATATAAAAAGAAAATATGTTAAATGTATATATCCATCATTTGTCATAAAATTTTTGTTTTCACAAAAATATACAGAGAAAATCGGTAGTGTGATTAATCATGATTAATCCATAGAAACCTGTGATTAATTTGATTAAAAATTGTAATCTTTTCACAGCCCTAATATTAATTCATGCCTACTTTGAAAAAGCAGTAGTCTACATAAGATCCAATTTGCATGCTCAGCCTAATAACTGCACTCTGAGAGTCGGATTTCAACATTTCTAACCCTAACCAACTATTACACTTAATTTGAACTGAGATCAAGCTACATGTGATTGTACCTTCAGAGATGCTGGAGTCATGGAACATTGTTTCAAAGGCTTGGTGAATCTCGGCAAACGAAGGTCTGTCTAATGGGCTCCACTGCCAGCCTGGTGGAAAGACACACAAAAGGCACATTACTACAAGGAATCGCAGTATTTGTCAAATACATGAGACTTAAAATGGGTTTTTAAGTGATTCAATTGTACATACCAGAGATATTGTGAAATAAATCAGAGTATATATGGCTATAAACATGTTGGCCTGCTGTCAGTCCATGTCTTCCCAGTGCAGTGTGAGAACTGGGTGAATATGTCAAATGAAGGCTAGACTGCTACTACTTACATGCTCTCATGAGTTCATAGACTTTGGGTGGACATCCCTCAGGCTGCTCCATGCGGTATCCTTTCTCCAGGAGGTCATAGACCTGAGAAAGGTCGATGCCAGGGTATGGAGACATGCCATATGTGGCAATTTCCCACAGCAGCACCCCAAATGCTGTAAGGACGAAAGTTTCAGAAGATCAAACATCAGGACAATGGAAATTAAGTACAGGGTAGAAAATAATCCAGACTCAGTATGACTGCATGCACATGTGCTGCTCACCCCAGACGTCAGACTTGATGGAGAAGGTGTTGTAAGCGAGGCTTTCGGGTGCAGTCCATTTGATGGGGAATTTGGCCCCAGCGTGGGCAGTGTATGTGTCGCCAGTCATCAACCGGCTTAAGCCGAAGTCTGCAACCTTCACGACATGATTCTCACCGACCAGGCAGTTCCTCGCAGCAAGATCCCTAAGGGGTGAGGGGAGAGGGAGATGCAGGAAAATGAGGAAGAGAGAGAGAGAAAAAATTAGTTTTACATGTGTTGAAAAATGCAAGAAGTGAGAACAAACACACAGCGCCGTACTCTAAATATCCCCTTACCTGTGTATGAAGTTCTTCTTCTCCAGGTATTCCATGGCAGAGGAGATCTGTGTGGCCATGTAGAGCAGCACAACAGCATTCACCTCCTCTTTATCACACTCTCTCAAGTAGTCCAGCAGGTTGCCATGTGGCATGTACTCAGTTACGATGTAAAACGGGGGCTCCAGGGTACACACACCTATAAAGAATACAGATGCCACCAAAAAAAATTTTAACATAAGTGCGTCAAAGCCAGCAACGGTGTTTATTCAGGAGGCAAGAAAGTAGGTTTCATAGTGGCACATGAAATTAAAAAAAGGTTTAACAGTAGAATATTTTCATTAATACTGACCTAGTAGCTGAACGAGGTTTGGATGTTTAACCTCCTTCATGACTGCTGCCTCTTTTAGAAATTCTTCCACCTCCATGGTGTCCTCCTGTTATTTTGGAAACAGAAAGAGAGACAAAGAAAAGAATGAGGCTTTTTACAGACATGTTGTAAAAGTTAGAATGGTTTTTACATCGTGTCTTCAGTGATAATGACATGTAATACCAAAACCTGCCTGCAGGTGGTGATCTAAAACCATTGTCATGCCCATGCCACAGTGCTGTGCAAATATCCTAGGATAACGATCGGATATTTTACAACTCATCTTTCTACAGTAGCTTTCAGAGAAATCTACCGACCAACCTTGAGCGTCTTGACAGCCACCGTGAGGCTGTACTTCTTCCACACTCCCACGTACACTTCCCCATACTGGCCCCCTCCCAGCTTGTGCTTCATGGTGATGTCTGTGCGCTCCATTTCCCACTTGTCATGGATGGGTGACACACCGTACACTGTGGGCTTGTTGCATTTGGGTGCTGGGTAGTGCAATGTGGTGACCAGGCCGTCGGCTACAGTGGAGTGGTGGTGGACCAGCTCGGCCAGGGTGGCGAAACGGCTCTCGGATGTCACATACACCTGAGGAGGAGGAACATGCATGAAGGTGGACAATGACACAACCAAAGGTAAACCCTGGTGAAGTCCATACACAAAACTTAAGCCACCAAATTTTAAGTGGGCCCCAATTGTTCATGTGCCTGTTTACCTTTCCATCGGAGGAGGTGTTGATGCGGTAGTGGTAGACTCTCCCTTCGTAGCGCAGAGATATGGACAGCTGCCCGGGGCTGCTCTCGCTTTCCCGGACCAGAAAACTCCCGTTGATGAGGGATGAGAGCAGGTACTCTGCGGCGCTGCGAGACACGGGCCCGTGGTACCAGCTGTGCTTCTCCAGACTGTTGACTGGTGTGATGTAGTTGGAGGGCACCCAACCCTGGCCATTCTTTGAGCGCACTTCGCTCCACTCTCCATTCTGGTTGTAGCCGAGCACGCGCAGCTTCTCACCTGGAAATGGGAGGGAGTGGCAGAAACGGCCTGATGGTTACTGAGTGTCTCGATAAACAGCGAAGCCAAAGCACAAACTCGTAAAAGTTAAATATTTGAATAATCAATGAAAACTCAGCAGGTTCTGGTTAGAAGACTCTGTTTGTTTTATGTTTAATAACAACATGGGAACTTTTTAATGAGGTCACCGGAATGTTCAAAATACCTTAACACTCACTGAATGTGATAGATTTAAGAGGAGCCACGTATACAAACAGGCTCCTTGTTGAAACTACATGAGAGGTATGGAACAATGATAGGGTTGGGTGAACTGCGGATCAGTCATAGAAGGCTCAGCAAAACCAGGCATGTAACGACTTGGTCGGAGCTGTCTCTGACGTCAGTGCGCGAGAGATGAGGGAGTGGAGAGGCTGATGTGTTGGGAGACTGGAGAAGGGAGGGAGCCGTTGGTACAACAAACAACACAGAAGGTACTGGTAAGACTGGTAGCGTGATGAGTCCTGAAGGTAGGACGGGGGATTAGATGGAGGAAAAAGGGTGTGAGAGGATAAGGAGGGCTGACAGTGGCGGACTGGGATTGATCATCTGCCAGTGGAGGCATCACTGTAGTTCTACCGCTCATCCTCTAGACTGCCTTTTATTCCTGGATGTAAACAGTAGAAATAAACTATTCATATAACAATACTAGCACTCAGTGGAGTGCGTACCTCTGCCAAGGTCTCCTTATGAAGGAACATTGAAATACACTATATCTGGATTTTTATTTAAATCTGTACCATATTGCAAAGACTCATAAATATCAATCTCCTAAACATGAAGTATTCTATAAGAAATCAATGAAGAAGTTGATACTGCCTATATCACAATGTTAAAGAAATTGACCACATCCTTCCACTACGTTTCATGGCAATCTACCCAATAGTTTTTGCATTATTCTGCTTACCAACAAGCAAAAAAAGCAGATGAAAATGTAATCACCTTGCCAGATGATGCTTCATTGTTTCAGCGGGACGCCTGATTCAAACCAGACAACCCTGCAATTTTGAAAATGGAGCCCCCCTAAGTCAGCAGCCACGCTGTGATGTTTTGTTGAAGTGAATGAGAGGGCTGTTCACTACATTGCTGAAGTCGATCTGAGCGTGGCCTCATGAGTCAGTCGCTTTATGCCCTAAACTGTGAAAAATGGTATCAACAAAGATTGCGTAGCAGACAGACGCTAATAAGTCCAATACAGTAGAGTTAACATTAACATTAACAAGTACAGACCGCCAGTCTGCTCTGTAAGATGAACATGGCCAGCCAACATGTGACCACTAACCAAAGCTGCAGGTTGAGCTATTAGAGCTAAAGAGGCTACGCCAGCAAATCCACAGAGCGACATTAAACAGAGCCGGTTGTCCACATCCAGCCCACCAATCCACCAGTCTCCTCTGTGTCTGTCTCCTGTGTCTCTAGGTTTTGTGGGAGTGGAAACAGTGACTGCCTCCCTCTCTCACACACCATGTGTGCCTGAAGCTGGGTTCTGCTCAGGCCTAGCCTGGTTTGGCCTAGTTAGGTTTGGCCTGGCACGGAGAGGAGACAGTGATCAGCCCCAGACGAGAGCCGGCTAAATCCTTCTCTGTGATCAGCCTCTTTCTGCTGTGCACATCCTCCACCTGTTATTATTACAGTTGAACGAATTCCATATTAACGCAGCACTGGAGGCTGGGGTTGTTTCCATGCGACACAGAAAGGAAAAGTGGAGTGAAGCCTGTGTGAGTGCACATGTGGAGAGGAATCTTAGATTCACTCCATGAGTCAGGGTCTAAACTTCATTTCCATCCCGGGCAGTGACTGGGCTGTAAAGCCCTAAAACGATGGGTAATTAACACACTGCCACGTTTAATGTTTTAGATCAGTTCGGGACACAAGCCTGAAGCTTCTGGATCATACCATGAGGATATTTTAAGCTCAGGGGAAAAGCTTGTTAACTGCTGCTGGTTAAGAGAGGAAGTTTGAACAAAGAGCGTTTGTGACAGATAGGAGAATAAAGATTAGGAAAATGGTGAAATGACTTACACATCGTTGAAGAATTAAAGCTTTTTAGTCATGCTATCTGCATGTTTGTCAGATAACAAGCTCCTGTTACAAGCTTTAATATTAACTTTAATCTATGCTGTAGTTTATAGTAACACACTTGGCTCACAGGTGGTGAAAAAATAATTAAAATATAGTTTGCTTGTGTTTATGTGTGCCTGCTGCTGTCATGAAAAGTTATATTTACCGTTACTATGAGGTGAGCTCGAGTGACACACAACATTCCTATGTCATAACTACACTTCACAACACAAAAACTGTTTCTGGGAGTCGCTGACCTGTCAATCATCAGCCTTGCCCTGAGGATAATACCGATGACTCTTTGCTTCACGTGAGGGAATCACTCTGCTCTGTTGCTACATATGTCAACAGTGGTGTTGCTTAAGGATGATATGGAAAAAGATCTCTCCCTGGATTAACACCACATTCCTAGACAATAACCTCAAGTGATGATGCATGGAATCAGCAGACTTGAACACAGGTCTTTCAAGGCTTGTGTCATCACACTGACACGACAGGATAAATCTTGTTTTGAGGCAGCTGATGAATTAAAGATTTGTGGTCAATAAAATTATTCTCCTGTCCTGTGTCATTGTTTACCTTTGGTTATGCTGAGCGTGTTGTCTCCACTGGCGACGAAGTCATAAAGTGCAACGAAGAGGTTGGGGTCGCTCTCGGCCGCTCCCAGTAGGTTCTCCTTGGAGCTCCAGCGCACCGCCTCCGTCAGTGCCGCAGAGTCCAGACCGAACGGCCGGTGGAGGGCTTCTGGAGGGAGAGGGGGACAAAGGGTCGGAGAGAAAGGAGATACATTATTAGACTTGTAAACAAGCAACATGGTTCACACAGGTCAAGAGGGACTGTCTTGTTGCTGTTCTATCTCTCCATCCCATGCCCTCCCTGGGCATGTTTCAGGGCGGCCCAGTGACAAGGCTGATACCTTCCAAACAAATGGTACAGATTTAAACCCAGGTGTCCATTTTACAGGTTGTCTACCTGTCTGTCCAGGCCAAGTCTCTTGCTTGAACCCAGTATGCCGATGACGGTTGCTCAGAGCTGTCCATTCCTCCTCGAAACTGTTGCTTGCCTGCAGGCACCTCAGAAGCATAACTTTAACCAGTCCACTCACTGCAGAACACTGTTATCACTGACTAAACAAACCTGCCGTGTCTCGTCCCGGCTAGGTAAGATCTGAGGTGGGAGTGCTGTTTTACACCAGTATATACAGAGAGCAGGAGGGAGGAGCAACTTGGATAGGAAAGATTCTCCAACTACACAGGATGCAGGGATCGCCATAGCTGCGTAACACACGCCCCCGCAAACACACAATTACGAACATGTACATGCGTAGCTAATGTGTACAACACTCGACAGCTGCTGCCAAAGTCACTGCATGCCTGGACAGCTGGTGAGCGAGTGGGAGAGGAGGGTGGGGAAACGGAGGGACGGGGAGTGGAGAAGAAGTGACTTTTAAAACACAAAAGCTGTTGCCCGTAATTGTTTTTTCCCTTGTTTAACATAGAGCAACTTTATACATAAATACAAACCAAAACAACAAACCCTACATTTAAAAAGTATTTCGTTTTTCTGGCACCAGCGATGCTTATTTAACTCTGTTGTTTTGGAGAATGTTGTTTATAGTACGGTTGTATAGGGTTGTATTTTACAGTGTAATGTTTATATTTTGACCATGTGAACATATTTTAAAATACAAGGAGGTAATACAAACTCCTAAATGACCATAAACAAGGGTGATGTGGCAATATGATTTGGATCATATGGATATGGCAATAAACTACATTACTATAGAACATTATTTCTGTATAATGGTGGGGTCTTGAATCATCTGGGCCTCTTTTTATCTTTGTCAAAATGCAACTTAAAAGTTTATATAAAAGAAAAACACTGAGAAAAAAATCCCATGGGTATGTTTTGTATTTTAAAGAGAAACGGACAACAAATTCATTGACGATTATGGTCATTTCAGTTTTATGCATCTGCCACAGACTCATAACTGTTTCTTTCCCCTGCAGCATTTCTTTGGACTGTCGGACCAGATACGATTATCACCAACTTGGTCAGACTTTGGTAAAAGTGGAAAAGAAACCAACACATATTTCCTTTTTTAAGAACTAGTCCAATACAATGCTGAATTGCATCAAAATAAAACAATTATGTAATATAGATGTAAACACATTCTGTTTTTTGATTCACAGCTGTAATGCATTCCTCAATATAGGAAAATATTTAGCCTAATATGGTAAATGGTGGGCATTCAGAGCTTTTACTCATCTTGATGAACACAGAAAGCGCTTTACAGTACAGTTTTGCTTTTCACTCATTCATATAGTGCATCTGCGGGCAGCACACATCACTCACACACTGCCAGCACAGCCATCAGGGGTTTTGTGTGGTTCAGTATCTTGCCCAAAGACACTTCAGCCAGTGAAATAGGGGTGACAGGGATCAAACCGCTGACTCCTGCTCTACCGCCTGAGCCACAGCCACCCGCATCCATATAGATATAAATATGTCATAGGTCTAGTAATAAAAGAGACAATCAAACTAACAAGAAAACAGCATAAAACTCAACAGAACAAAAGCTGGTGTGAAATGTCAATTTATGGTGAGATAATGGGCGAACAATCACAACTCGACAAGTTAACAATACTCGATTTTTGATTTGAGAATTCAGAATGACACCTTGATTAACTACTAAATTAGCATGAGGCCACAATAAGCAAGTTTCATTCATTGATGCAGGATTTTCAATCTAACTTCTGACACACTGACATTATGTAGATAAACAAATTTGTCCCTTTAGAAGTTTCAATTGGGACAATCAAATTCAAAGAATTTAGTAAGAACAGTTTGCCACTGCAGTAATCTTGCAAAGTTGGCAGAAATTCATTCAGAAATTAAACCTTTTCCATTGTTACTCTGCACCATGTGGCCAGCACATGCCACACACACACAGGAGCAGAGCGATTTTCCAAGCTGTTTGATCGACCCACTGAAATATAGGATTAAATAAATACAACGATCTTTCTCATATCCCATAATAAGTAGCTCTATAATATCAATAGCGCCATCTGTGCCCCAAAATCTACACACAAGGCTTGCTCACCTTTGTTTTGGACCAGCATGCATTGTAGCGCAGCACTGGCCGTGACCTGGCTCAGCCACAGTTCCCAGTACATCTTCCGGTCTGTTACCGGTCCTAGTATCCAAAGAAACACAGAGGTTTTCTTGATTCCACTGTGTTGATTCCGAACAACAGTTTTAAAGCTTTCGACTTAAGACGATGGAGGCTTGAAAGAACAAGAATTCATTCTCCTGGCAAAGAATACGAAGCCTAAGCTCGTCCTCTAAACCATCACCTTCACTGTGGAACTACAAATGCTGAATGAGAGGCAGTCTGAGAGAGACTGAGACCCCCCGGACAATACATTTACCCACGCCGTCCTTGAATCAAACCCACCTAACTTCAGAAGTTACAGTGTTAAACTGCAGACTCCACTACTCGCTTTGATGTGGCCAAGAGGAGTCAAGATTTCCAAGGTCCTTCTGGAGAGCACACACATGACTGATATTCGCTGTGGTTTAACGCAGTGTACGGGATGGCAAAACATGGCAGAGAGTGGGAGAGAGAAAGGCGTGTGGATAAGTTGGATGGGGGGGGGGGGGGGGGCATATGGATACAGAGGTTGGGGGTAGGGCAGGGTGTAGGGTATGGAGGAAAGTTGAGCTGAATTTGACGTGTGTGCACGGCAGATGGCCTGTCTTGTTCCCCAGGGGGAGGAGAGGTCCTATTGCCCCCCACACTGTGAGTGTGTGAGCCTGTGTGTAAATGTGCATGACTGCAACTGGCGTAGCCCGGCTGAGCCAACTGTCCGAGCTGCTCCTCTTACATACGTGGCCACATATCTCATCACAGCTCCTCAAGAATGTTTTTAATGAAAGAGTGATTTTATGGCATGCATGTCTGCCAAAGGTCTCAATTCGATTAATCTCAATTTCAGACTGAAACAAACTGGAAGACGCAAAAAGAAACTCAATCACTTATTATTCAAGCTTTTTATGGATCAAATTAAATAACGTTATTACATTAAATGGTTTTAGTAGCATGATCAACTTTCATTGAGTGGATATTTCTTAAATCTCTAATTTCAGGCCAACTGCAAGAGGCTGGTCTCCTCTGCCAAGCTAAAACGCAGAAGTGTTTGATTGAGGGAGCAGTTGGCCTGCGTGGGGTTTGTCGTGTGCCCGTCCGGGTGCCTCAGAGTGTGTGTGTTGTCAAGTGTAGCACATGTGCACTGTGAAGAAACTATGGCTTTTGTGTGAGGCTGAGCACAGAGGGTATTTGCAAGTCGGAGGGGCATGCCAAGCCTGCTACCCCTAAGACAGCTGGGACAGGGGTGACCCTGGACCCAGAGCACACTTGACGTGTAGACACTCCGATCCACATCACATGCATGCACACACACATTAATGGGGACACCATCTCCTTGGCTGCCCCTGCACCTCTTTGTGTCTCCATGTATCGCCATGTTTCCGTAAAGCTTTCACTCAACAAACCAACAACTTTGTGCCAAACAAATAAACAATAACATAATTTACACGCCCGATTCAAACACAATACAGTTCATATCTGAAGCCCACGACCAGCGAGGTAAGGGTTTATTTTTAGCCGCTGGAGAACAAAACATAGCAACATGACATCCAGAAATAACAGAGCACATAGTGATGGTGGTGCGGAGATAGACGGCTTGCTGCTTGCAGGAAGCCCAAACAAAAACCTGAGACAATGACTCAGATGAGACACAGATATACAAGACATTACATAAGCTAATAGGACAGGCCTGATCGGATCCTGTGACGACATTGTACAGAAAGGTGAAGACAGAAATCAGGGGACTGGAGACAGAGAGACTGGTTAACAGTAATCTAGTGTATGTTGTAATATAGTAACAGAATACAACTCTCTTCTAATAGTCACTGAATCACACTGAGCCACAATGATTTAAGAACAACTGTCTCATAGGTATAATAATGGACGTACTGTTTGTGCTATCATCACAGTAAACATTTTAACATATAAAACATGTAAATATGCAGCCAGGTACTGATAGAAATGTTCAGGGAAACGCAAGGACTGAAGTCAACAGAGTTTAGTTTAAACAGTGCCAAATCCCTGCATGTTGGGCGGCTTTGAAATCTCTATAAGATTCATCGCAATCCTTCCGTGCCTCTCACTTTAAAAAGAAAAACACACATTAAACATGTTGACGTGGAAAAACATAGGAGAAACTTTAGGAAGAGCAACAAACAAGAGAGCACCTCTGTCATTCATTCAATGACGCACATTAAGGCTGCTCGATTATGTAAAAAAAAAAATCATAATCACGATTATTTTGGACAATATCAAAATCATGATTATTTAAACGCTTATTAATATGTGCCCTTATTCTGAAGTCTATGCTTTATTTTTTTAATCACTTCCGGTTCCGGTAAACACCAAGGACGGCTTTGTGTCTTATTCCTCCGTGAAACCAGGAGATCGGTGCCTGGTTATTCAAACCCTTAATGATGGCAACCCTAACACTCTATGACTGACGTCGAGAAATGTTCGACGTCAGACATACTCCCGCTGTTTTATTCGCCGCCGATCACCACACACACACAACTCGCCACCTTCACTTTACCGCTGTTTGAGAGTGAGAGCCAGTCAGCTGTGCCACTGAATGCTTTGGGGGAAGGACTGAATTGCGCATGCGCGTCTCTTTCGAAAAAATGCCAAATTATCGTTTCAACTCGATTATAGTAGTTTGGAGTTCGTTTGACCCCATAATCGTAATCGCAATTAAATTTCGATTAACCGAGAAGCAGTAATGCACATCCAACAGAAGATCAGAATATAATGGTAGCAGCTTTCTAACTGTCTCCGATTTCTCTGTTTTATGTCTATGAAGTATTTTTACATCAGCCAAGAATGTTATGTTTTGGCCCGTGTTCATAGATTTGTTTGTCGGCAAGATTACACAAGAAGTACTGAGATGAAGCCCAAGAAAGAAAGGGCAGGTCTAGGATTTTTTTATCAGGCAATAATATTTTGATATGAATGATATTACGCCACTGATACTTGTAAGGTGTGTGCAATTTGTTGCAGATCCATGGACTAACATGTGGGTTAATAAGGGTGTGTAGAGCTTACGAGTGGGATTCTAGTTAGGTGTTGTACTATTGGTAAACAAGACACTTAAATACATCCAATAGTGTTGTAGGCCATTGTGATGGACAATATTCATAGCTGTCACATGTTTCGCAGACAATATATTTAAAGAAGAAAATAAACTACAGATTAATCTCTAATGAAAATAATAATTTATAGATTCAATATTTTTAGGAAAAATTAATCAATAGTGGATGATGGTTTTTGTCACTAACTCTGTTTTTAAGCAATCCATCTCTAGTTTGAGAAGCAGTCCAGAGAGAATCCTCAGCTGGAGAGGAGACATGAGTCAGTTGTTGTTCAAGAGGACAGGACAAAAGACAACAGCCTCATTAATGCCACATCACAAGGGCGTGTGTGTGTGTGTGTGTTCAGGAAGATATGAGGACTTGAAATGTATTGTCTGAAAACACAGCTCTTCTGTTTACTGATATCAGTCTGAAGCATAAATAAGCTCATCAGCCGTGTTATTCAACACAGCGGGGTCCAAACGCCTGAGAGCATCTTCCCATTCGCTTGCACCGGAAAGTGGTCTCAGACGTTTGTACACCACTCACTGCATTCTTCACTACAAAATACATGAATGCACTTGCCTCATGCCCACGGTTTCCTCATGTCCACACAGGCACGTCTGCCTCAAGCAGACCCCCCAGACACAAATCCTGGTGAGGCAAACACCTCAGAGTGAGTAATTCCACAAACACAAATGCTGGAAACGCCTGTGAATGTTCTCCATTCATCTCTGTCCATACAACCATGGTGTCTGCTGTCTACACGGAAATGCACCAATTAGGGAGTGGACAGACATCGGTCTGGGCCTAAGGGCCAGCAGATCATCTTGGAATGGAGAAGAATGGAGCCTTAACCCACAACTCACCCTGCCTTGCCCCTCTCAGGACTTGTTATGAGTTAATAATGGGCTCTAAGTGCTTCCCTATAGGTGTGCTGGCAAAAAAATAAATAAGCTAAGTGCTTCTTTATGTGACAGCGGAGAGGATTCGCAGCAGTCGTCTGTTTCACACATTAGGCAAATATATATTTTTTATATATTCAAAACACAGAATTAGCCTGAAGTCACTCGGGCTCTCTGGCCTGTTCAGAACAGAGAAGAGATAATCATTTAGTCCCTGTTATATAAAATTCGAATAGCAAAAAAACAGGCCTTTGGAATTGTTAAGCATTTTGACTTCAGCCAACATTGGTCCATCCCAGCCAAACAGAAAGTTTAATAGAAGTCAATAGAAGTCATAAAGGCACAATAAATAGACAGAATGGAAATGTTAAGTGGACATGACTGCAGTTGATCAGGGCTGCAAATGTATGTTGCATGTGCTACAAAACAAACTGTCCCTGTAGCACGTGTGTGTGAGGACATGTGTGATATGAGGGTCAATATAATTGCTCATGTATGAGGTGATTTGATGATGCATTGCTAATCTACTAGGTATTTGTAGTCTGGCAAGTGAGTAAAAACCAAGTCCCCTCCTGCAGAGAATTCATGCATCGAACTCTAGAATCCAACAGTTCAGTAATCCCTTGCGTGCACCCACACTCACAATTGATCATTTAAAATAAAGGGTATAGTATAGTGCATTACTGCAACAGGCTTGCAATGCACTATACCTGTGATAGGTTTCAGAGATGGTGCTCGTACGCTGTGGCAAATGCTACAAAATCATCCATCTCCGTAGCACCAGTGCTATGTGCAAAACAAAAGTTAACATTCGGCCCTGTAGATGTTAGCCCCGCTGTCCTCACTGCAGAGTTGCCCAAGCTCGTTACAAACATGTGCTGCGTGTGGATGATGTAAAACGTCTGGTGTGTGTTTATGTGCCCCGCAGGTAAAGGGGGCGTGTCAACCGCAGCAAATCTCTCCAAAGCCTGCAAAGCACACTCTCCTTGTTGCCGCCTCCTGGTGTTTCTCCTCTCTGTCTAATGAGGGTTTACAGTAGAAGCCAGAGTTATTTGGTGTCTGAACAGCTAATCTGTGTGTGGTGCGGTTAAGCTGTGTTAGTTGTAGGTTTAAGCCACTTTACAATGACTCAGTTTAATGAACAGACTGGAGTCCAGGGGGAAGATTTGAATTTCACTGTGCTCTTAATCGGAGAGCTGGGAGGCCCTGGGTTGCAAACACCAACCTCGAGGAGTAACTGTTTACTATGTACACACAACAGATTTGTATTATAAGGTTTATCGGCTCATCTAACACAAAACTGTCTCAAAATTCTCACTTGACTATCTACACTATTCGAATTTTTATCATTATATTCAATGATAACATGTCAGTGCGGCAACAGGGACGCACGGTTTTTGAAGGAACAGAGGGTGAAATGTAAGGAGCAATCCCTTCTTCAAACAAATCACTAAAGGTCTTATCAAAGCAACAACTTCTCTCTATTCTCAGAATAATCACACACATCACATGGCATATTTGAGTACAGCAGTGCCACAGGGCGCCCAGATTAAAGTTTCTGACTGACTGGTCAGCTGGTGGGCGATTACACTGACAGCAGAAGACGTGCTGAATAATCCTCTGAAAGAGTTGCACCACATTACAACCTCGCCGACAAGGATGTAAAGAAAAGAAAGAGAGCGAGTGTGTGTGTGTGCTTACAGTAAGTGTGTGGGTGAATATGTTAGTGCGCATTTCTAGCCAAGTCTCTACCCTGCAACCCGGTAGATAAGCAGCAGTGATAATGCCAGCAACAGAGGACTGCTCCTGGAAGCAAATCAATTCTTCACAGGCTTGGCACAGCGACTGGCCCCCTTTTCCTTCCCCCATATCTCATCTTTTTCTCTGCTGCACCATTGCAGCGAAAGAGTGAAAACTCTGGATTTAACCATGGGCCACTGCAACAAATTGGCATGAGCTCTGCACAAAGCTGAAAACATTTGGTGTTTTGCAGCGGACAGATTCAAGGGATGGTTTCGCCATCTGTACAGCAAATCACTCAGTGTTCAGATTAATCCTCGCCCTTTAATAATATAAGCTGCAAGAGAACTAAAGCCAATGACTAAACTCTAGGACTGTGGTTTTGGGAGCTACACGAGGATGACTGGTAGCAGATGCAAAGGCTCAAGGCAGGGACTGAACATTGGAACGCACAAACAGACAATACGACTCTTAAAGTTTGGTGACATTACATCTTTATAAATCTTTGTATTGTGTATTGTATATAATAACATAAGCTCACGTGCAGTTGTGATGCATTTTAAGGGATATTTACATTTTAAATATCATTCAGTTTTTGAAGGTTGAAATAGGAATGAGGCTGATCACAACAGCCCGGGCTCAACAGAGACAAATCAAGAAGAGCTGGTCGACTGCAGGGATGACCAGGGCAGTCTTGGGATGAAGACGAATGCACAGATAAACATGAAACATAAAACATACAACTATTAGAGTGCACAATGGTACATGCAGTCCTCAGTCAGAAGACCATGATTGTGTTTAAACGCTTCATGCTTCTAAAACACAGCTACCGGATCACACTTACTGTCACTTCTGAACCAATCAGCCAAACTCATCAGTTTTCTCCCAATTTCGCCCCAGTTTCACCCAGAGAAGGTGTGGCCATGGCTCCTCCTAGTGGTTAATGGTAGCTACAAGGACTAACTGACTAGATTTCAATCCACAAATAAGCTTTACTCCAGGCTACTGTATTTCAAAAAGCCTCTTTTGAAATCTCACTCATAGCCATAGAAGTGTCTGAAACTTGATTTCCCCAGATAGATACAGCAGAAGCTGCAGTGTGACTTATCCCGGTCGTCTGGGTATTAGCGCATAGAGTCCATAGAAAAGTGGATTTGCTGCTAATCTAATTTCACCCACGATACAAATCAGCTTAGGTCCTTGAAAGGATCCAGGCAACTCTTCTCTCCTATGGGCAGCTTTAACAGCGCTCAATTTGGGTGAAGCTTGCTCTGCATTCACAGCCCTGCTGCCAAGAAATGCTCCAATCCACTCGTCTGCCCCAATTTCTATGATCTGGATAGCATAAAAATAGATAAACCAATCGCTTTGTTGATTTTCTTTTCATGAGGAACTTTCAGAAGTGTTGTTGCTGCTTATTCGCACAGTCAGTACAGCAAACAGGTTAACCCACAAGCACGATAAAGAATAATCTTAAAGTGACAAATCCTGTCAAAATAAAAACCTATTTAAGAGTCTGTTCTCTCAACAGATTCACATCTCTGTGTCAGTCCAACAGCAGAGGACTCTTCTCCTGCAGTGTCTGTATCAATTCAACCCACAGCAGGGACGGAAATCTCTGAACTCCTGACGGGGCTATAAAGGGTAGAAACCATCAATATGTTGCAGCCACCCATTCACCAATTCTGCACTCCGACCAATACGCACAGAGCTGGCTGTCTGCACGGCTCCCTTTGATTCAGCACAGTGGCGGTCTGCGCTTGTTAAGGTCAGGACTTTGTCGCTGGCCTGTCTGTCTGGTCGGATGCTGCTCAGAGACAGGGGTGCTTAATTAATGATGAGCTAAAGAGAGCTGCTGCACACCTGAGCAGGGGCACATTCTGCTGACTCGCCTTGTGAGACCAAGAGCAGCCCCCGACAGGAATCTATAGAAGTCGGGAAAACACACCAACACTGAGGCGACATGAAGGAGAGGGATGCTCTACTCAGTGGTTTCACATATACGGACAGAATCTGTGGAAAGTCAGGTAGCAACACACATACGTGGTTTCAACACACAGACATGCATTCCTCAAAGCCACCTTTTTATTTCTGGAGGTTCTTTCCTATATGTGCGAGCATTATTTCTTCTTTTCACGGTCAGATTTTCGAATGCTTTGCCTCCAGCACCTGCTTGTGTGCAAATTTGCTCTACTCTAGCTCAAAACCAAAACTCAGCTTTACTGTCTTCGCTCAGATTTCTGCGCTCGCTCTTGACATTTTTGGGAAACAAGCCTGTCAAAACTCCCTAACTAGTAGAATACCAAGTACCATGTTGAGCTATGAAATCCTCACTGCCTTATAGTATTAGCTTCATTTCTTAGTGTACCCTTGGTTGCTGTTTATCCAGGTCCATGGAATCACTTGCCAGCCTGGATCACTCATCTGTCAATTGTACTGTTCTGATGTAAAGTTTCTATGATGCTGGATTAATAAAACCACTGTAACGTGTTGATCTCTTATAGATTTCAACAGGAATAGTATTGTTATCATGCAGCCTTTGAAAAAACAATCAATATGAACATTAAATCTCATTACCACAACCCACTGGTTAGCTTACAACTACACATCTGTTATTGAACTTCCTTTTTCTGCTCTGACAATTCAACTTCCTTGAAAGGGATCAATATCTTCTTATCTCAATTCTTGGTCAAGATCTGTCGACGTAACGTCATTGTCAAATAAACACAAAACAAATCTAGAAACTTCATCAAGTGGTCGATTCAGTTTGGTCAGAAATGACAACTGTTATGTGATTATAAATTCATGGAGCTGCTTGCTTCATTTCTTGTCAGTAACTGGGATTTGTTGACATTTTACAAACGGAAAGATTCTGTAGCCCTAATGAACATCAACTTCTTTCTTGACAATCTCAACAGCCTCCATACAAAGCACAAGGACGAAATTTTACCCACAATGACACGGAAGACAATGCTGCGTCATTATCACTTTCACTGACTGACTAACAGAAAAAAGGTCCTTTGATCGCCAGTGGAGGAGCAAGTGCACAGTCCCAAGCTTCCTCACTTAGGAGTCTTTGTTCTATTATTGTGTACTTTGAGGAGGCGAAGTCTTTCTGCAGAGCGGCTATGTGACTGCATCCTGGCTGCTATAAAAAGGCCACTCCAGGCCTGACATCGGGGAGAACCGAGCAGCGCCGACAGTGAGAGGTGTTGCACTTAGTGGGTCCGTCTGTCTATCTTGTGTATATACTTCCAACTGGGGCGGCTTGCTTTTCATATGTGACGGCCAGGAATTCAAAAAGGCTTTCCATTCCCAAAAAGCTTGCACCTCGCTGCCATGCAGTGAGGAGGTTGGGTCTTGGACATCTGCGGAAACTAAGCAAGCTGCGTCAGTAGTTTTACATTCTAAACAACACATGAGAAGTGCTGCGTAAACGGTCCGTCCACTGGAGGAGCGACACGAGTGAGGAACCAGGCGGACTGAAGGTAGACAGACGTCGAGTACAACACTGGGCATACACCCAGGGAGAGCACAATCAAGCCGAGTATTTTCATAAATCTTGACATCTTGTCATCTTCATTACTTATTAAAGCTCAGATCAGCCTCTGTGAGAAGGCGCCTGAGGGGAGAAGGCTGGGAGGGAGGAGGAAGGCCATTTAGGGCACGGAGGAGTTACCGCTGGGCTGTTTCTCCACAGCTCAAAGGAGAGAGTTAGTGTAGATCTGCATTGTTCTCCGTGACTCACAGATAACAATACCAATGCACAGATATGGTCCTGAGGCAGGAACATGGTGGCTGCAGGGGTGACTGCTACCAGCTCTCTTCTCTGTGTCCATCTTTCATACAAGCCGCATTGTGCCCGCAGCGCATGAACTCACTGATCGTGTGAGATGCTGGTATGTTAAATTATGATCACACGCATGTAGCTTTAAACTCCGATCAGGGTCGAGTTAAATAATTCACACAGGCTTACCACGGGATCAAACGGTGCAATGTGCTGCTTGGCTGCGTTGGAACAGCGGAGATGATGAGACAGGGGATGTAAGCGAGCATGTGAAAGCCACTAGGTATTGTAATGTGAGCCGGTGGTGGCTGCCACAGCGAGTTAATGGAGTGGAATTGCTGCAAAACCTCCGGAGGCAAGAATCACTCTTTACCAGTCCAAGTGAAGCACAGAGAAGGGCAACTTAACCAAGTGACCTGCAGCAGTGAATCCTACACACCGGGACCACATGATATTTCCTCTTCCTCCAAAAAACACTCTCTCCTCTTGATTTTGGTGAACACGCTCCAACATAACGATATAGTGATCAAGAGAGAAATCCCTTCACTGAATAAACTGCCCCATGTCTGCACACAGACAACAGAGGAATAAACCCTCACTCAGAGAGAAAGAGGGAGACATGGATGCGATGGAAAGCTAATGTTCATTGGCATGGCTATTTCCGCTAACGCGTCGTTGTCAAACTAGCATGGACTCGGCTAGCAATCGCCAGTCAGCAGCGAACACATCAAACTTCACTCCTCTATATTCTCCCCTGTTAATAGCGTGTTTCTCCATTTACCTGAATGCAGCGTGAATATGTTGATCCCCGGATCGGGCACGTTGACTGCAGCAGTCCTGCCCGGGGGTGTCCCGGTGCTACTGCCGGGTTCCCGGGGTCTCCTCCCGGCGCCGCTCCCCCGGATCCCCTTCCCTTGGTGCGGTTGGGACGCGTGGGGCTGTGGCGGCTGGAGTGCGGTCGATGTGCCCTCACCGACGCGGCCTACCTGCTGTCCCATCCTGGTAGACTTTTGTACGGACGTTTGGGACGAAGCGAGCGAACCCCCCCTGCCGCACCTCTGGCTTACATTCCCCCCCGAGCTGCAGCGGCCTGGCCGGAATAGTCTTCCTCAATCCCCTCCCTGCTGTTCTTCACCGTTAGCTAGCGTTGACTAGCCCGTGTTAGCTAGCCAGTTAGCCACCGTTAGCAGCTATCAGTGAAACCCACCCACCCTGCCTTTAACAATAAAACCGCGGCCCAGGCCCGTGACAGCAATTGGTCCCACTCCGGCTATCCGGGCGGTATCCGAGTAGAAACCGACGGTAACCGAGGCGCGGGATTCGGTCAAATGTGGAGCTTTTTCAGAATCGCCTTGTCCGGCAGCTGCGCGCCCCCTCTGACGCCGCCATCTTTACCGCAGAACAGAAGATGTGTTGCACAAGGCGGGGGGTTCACACACATCCCCTGTCACCGTGATCCTCCTCCTGCTGCCGCTGCTCTCCTGCACCGACTCTGACCCGGTCCCAACCCGCACCTAACCTGCACCCAACCCGGTCCCAACAAGCCCGAGCACCGGGCCTGACTTCTGGAGAAATTAACATCGCCACCAACTTCTGTCAAGCAAACACTTTGTTGTGATTGTCATGATTGTGATGATACAATAAGGAAAACTACTATGTTCTGACCAACTATATCTAAGATGACATGGCCTATATACATGTGTTTTCATTATAAACTTTCACAGGGAAGCATGAAATACCTGATTAGAAACAGACCCTTCTCTGCAAATGGTAAAATGGCCCGATACTCATATGGGCGAACGTCTGTCCATATAGATTATGAGCAAGCTATTGCTAGAGAATAAAATCCTTGTGATTCGTAAATTTTATAACGATTTAACAGATCTTGGTTCACAGTATACATCTATATATATATATATATATATATATCAGCTGAGGGGCTCAACAGTTCATGTTTTCTGAGTTTAAGCATCTCAATTTCAACACTTTGTTACTGGTGCCCTTTCACATTCATTCATCATCAAAGAGGAGGAGGCGAAGTGAACATAAAGTTCGTAATTTGTTTTTATTCTTCATAGTTCTCATACTTTGATGTGTTTTTAGGCCATATGACTGACATCCAAAAATAGAACAACATACTGATTCATAAAATTGTCACCTGACACAATAAGATAGTCAAGGCCAGAATAAAAAGAATGATCCCAATCAACACGAATATGACAGTAAGCTCACAAAAATAGATAAACAGCATCTTGGCGTCTTTCACTACTAATTAACAATAATAACCGTATGAATAAAATCTTCAAACCATAAAGAAAGATTAAAGGTCAAACTCAGCACTAAGTACCACAGGACATTCCAATATCTCAACTAGTATCAGTACATGATATAAATAAGTTGCTGGTATTCGTGTTTGTTAATAATTAATTTTATAAAGAACTAAATGGAAGTTTCTCTTGCAGAATGAGCCGAGGAAACGTCACAAATAAAAGCTTTTAATACAGTGCCACCTTGTGGCCATAGCGTGTTTAGAAGTGCTTAGTTTCCTAGATGGTTTTACGTTGCATTGTGCATCTCATTATTCACATGAATAAATACATTGAAATATGTAAAAATTTGCAATATCAACTGTGCAATGGTTGGATTCCTTAAAATAATGCACATGTATATAAACTATTTAGGACAAGAACAAAAAGCACACTGAGCAAAAACAAATCCTTTTTAGTTTGACATGAAAATTACTGTCCTGGAAAACACATAATTGTCTTATTTTATTTACTAAGTATTTGACAAAACAAACTGTAGCCCTTTATATCACCAGTATCTCAGTGTTGTAATATTCTAGCAGCCAGCTGCACCAGATTTACAATGGGAGGCATTATGTGGTGATATCCACTTGCAGTTGGAATTACTGTACATAATTCACATATCATCGGCCATTAACAAAATACATTTTCATTTAGGTCAATGGGGGAACCTGACAGTAGGTGCATATTCAAACCAGGTGGATTCAGTAATAAGGAAAACATTCAGCAGTCACAGAGTACCTTAAGTCCACACATTACAACGGTCATCTTTTCTAAACAGCTTCTTCTTCAAACCAGTGTTAAAGGATAAAAAAATCGTATGGGCAGTGAATATAAATAATAATAAATATTTTTCCAAACAGCATACTGAATGCACTTTGCTTTCATTACTGCATATGTAAACAGCGTTTGTAGCGTGTAATGTTTGTTTTCAGCTGCTATGTCATTGTGTCAATGTGGCAATCACTATTTCTATTGGCACAGTGTTTCACAGTCAATAGTACCTTAAAATAAGAGTTCACATGAGGTTCTATGTGAACTTGTAATTGTTTTGTGGGGTTGCCTTTGAAAGACATAAAACAGACTAAGGCATCAGTGTAACTTAGCTGCTGGAGTAAAGAACATTTTGGCAGATACTTATTGGTCCTCTTCCCTGCAACCATTCACAGACTCAGTTGTGACCTTAGTGCAATAAAACAAAACAATATTTTATGAAAGAAACCGGAAGTCTGGTAAAATATATACAGATCAGCGATAGTCCTCTGCAGTAATTCAAACACAGGTCACAGTCGGTCAGATTCCACCATCAAGCCTCTCTGACAGCTCCAGGAGCGAGGCTTCAGTAACTCAAGGAACGAAGGCTGAAACACCAAAATATAAAAAGCTGAAGATATATAAACTAAAACTTTCAGATGAATTCAACTGTATCCATAAAGAAAAATAACATCAGGACAACATATCGACTGTTTGGTCAGAACAAGGTTAATGCTGAAGTTGTTACCTCTTGCAGGGGGCAGTAGAGCTGGGCATACCACTCATGGGAGTACAGGCAGATGATGACACCCTGACCCAAGAAGAGGGATGTCCACATGATTATGTTCCAGATGGGACCTTTCCTTTGGTCGTGCAGAATGAAGTTGAACATCACTGTGAGAGGATGAAGAAGGGAGTTGAGGGCGGAAGCATTATGAACAGATAAATGATGTGAGTGTCATGATAATACAGGAAAATTATATTATTAGATACAGCCTTCAAGCAATTTTGGGGTTAAATTAAGCGTACAGACAACTACTTGGGTCACATATCTTTAAGGCTCCTCAAAAATATATGTGTGATAACATTGAGGTGTGTAGTGGCTTTTTGTTCTTACTTCCAAAGCACATAAAAAGGCAGAAGAGCACGGGATAAAAAAAGCCAAAGCAGATTGCAAGAATGTACTCGTGGACCACTGCAGACACTGTAAACACAAACAGCATGGCTGCTGCTCTGAAACGCTTCCGAGACATCTGGAATGACAACAGCAGACAAGTCAAGTCAAAACACCACTGGCAAACAGCTTTCATTTAATCCATGCATTTTTTTTTAATCAGCATTGTGTTAATTAGACTACATTTAACATAGGCCTCCATGCATGAATCAGTCAATTTGCAAGTAATAAGGTCACTAATTCCCCCTTCTGCTCCTGAGATACAGTGTTTAATAATGGCTGGGAAACATGTTTTGCATATCATTGTGATGCAACAATGAAGTTAACCTTTGTCCTCTTGGATATTAAATGCAATCACTTCATAATTTAAATCTAACTCGACATTTGTGTTAGATTGTGTCATAAATAGTATTTAAGATAAGCGTCAAAATATAAATGAAAACCGCAAATAAAAAAACAACAATAAAGATAAAGACATTTGCATACTGCTGCGGTAAAGATAGAAAAAATGAAAAACACATACCCACAGGAAGTCCCTGTACACATAGAAGTACAGCCAGTCATGGACCACAACATTCCAGGTGCGATAGTAATTGGCAAAAGAGGTTGAATTCCACCAATCCTATTATGAATCAAATTTAACTGAGTCAAACATTAAGTGCAACATTATTAAAAATGTATAAGGTTTACACATCAATCTAAATTTTGCAGAAGAAAAAACGCACCTTGTAAAACATCCTATCAGCAAAACAAAGCATCTCAGCAAATGCGTTGAGCCAACAGTGGAGGAAGGCAAAGAATCCCAGGAAGAGAACCAACACTCCTGTGAAGAAGGAAACAGACGATTCACAAATGATATTGTATTGTTACAGCAAAAATAGTTAATGCAAGGATCCACAAATCAGCAGCTGATTTACCTGGGAGGATGGAGTTGAAGACACAGAGGACCATGGCCTTCAGGTCAAACAGCTGTAGACTGATGCTGCGAAACTGAGGGATGCACAGCCGCACAAATACGTAATAGGCGTAAAACAGGCTACCAAGTACCTGTGGGGTAGGAACGGTTGGAATCAAAAAGAAAATGAGCCATTTTTGTTTGCTTGTAATTTTGAGCAAAGTCAGCAGTGAAATGTAAAAGAAGATTGTACCTGAAGTAACTTTGTGGCCACGTAGCCCCATCTGATCCCTGGGTTCCTGCATTACGTTAAAAACAAGGTTTGATCAGTTCTCAAGAGGACATTTAAAACGCAATCTGTCAGATAAAGAGTCTGTTTACCTGGGGTACTTGTCTCTGTAGATGAGTGTGGGTGCAAACAGGAAGTAGATATACTGTAAAACCTCAGGGCCCACTGGGCTGGGAGCTATAGATGACAGGAGAAACTGTGTGTCAACATAAGATCATAAGAAAAATGGAACACAGAAACAAACTTTATGAATTGTATGAGCTGTACATGGATACACAGGAGAGAAAGAAGATTAAAAACCTTTAGTTGTGAGAACTTTACGTACTGGTTTTGTCTTTCTTCCAGGCCAGAACTCTTGGTACATTCTCCCTGATGAAGGAGTGTACTTTCATCATCAGACGCACCTGGAATTACACAAATAATAAAAATGATTGAATGAAAATAACTGACCACATATTTGATTTAAGATGGAAGGGTGAATTAATATAATTCATTTGAAGGTAATGACATAATCCAAGTAATATGGTATAATACAACAGTCCAGTCGTGACACACTGATCAAGCTACAGTCATTCATACTGGTCATGTACCTGTTCCAGGATGATGATGAAGCAGGAGGCCGGTGGCATACTGTTGATCACCACCACATATGTGGGGAGGAATCCCAGACCCAGAGCTTGGTAGAGCAGGAATACAGAGCCAAACAGCAAAGTGTACAACCTGGGGTTAGACCCGGACTGGCTCTGTGACCACAGGTGGAACAGGGTGAAGGGAACCACCAACACAGACAGGAACATGCAGATCCACGTAAACACCACCAGAGGGAACTGTCCAAAAGCATAGACCAGCAGGTCAAAGTCCAACACAAGTCTGAGGCAGAGAAGAAAATGTAGACATGAGAAACTTTATGGTTCATGACAGATGATCTAAATTCAGTTATATTTGTGAGGCACCATATCACAACATACATTATATCAATACATTTTACACAGTTAGGCTGAGACAATAATATTTTTCAATTATCAAAATTATACATTGAAATTCAACAGCTCCCACAATGAGCAAGGAACACTTCCTTTAACAGGAATAAATTATATACATTTCAAAAGTTCAAAAGTTATATACATTTTAGGAAATACATAAAAGTAAATGTAGCAGTCTTATATTACCTTCCTTCATCAAGGAAATCCACCACAAGTGTACTGAGGATAAAGAGAATGAGCAGGGCAATAAACATGTGGTAGATGGTCCTGATGTGGTTCACCTCAAACAGCTCACTACAGGAGAACAAACAAAAGACAATTGACACGCACTCTTTAAGTTCTGCTAAAACTGTTCACCATATCGAAGACATATTTAAATGTACCTCTGTATTGTTTAAAAAATATTTGTATGCCTTTAACATCCAGTTAGTTTCAGCTTACTCTAGGAGGGACCTGCGATCCACAAACTCTTTCCCCTGGCCATGAGGAGGCCGGAAATGCCTGAAAGAAAACGGAGTGAATTCAGGTACCAGCAGCTTCATTGTTTTCGTAGGAAGAAGAGTAAGTGTATGTCCATGAGAGAAGGGGACAGTTTGGGGCTGCAACACCCTATTGGAAGCAACCTAAAGCAACGTTTGATCTGATAGAGAAGGTGTAGGTCAATACCCGAGTTTGTTACGCTCCTTGTCCAACATTGGCGATGAGAAGGCCGCAGACACAGGTGCAGGCTCCAGACTGGCTGACTCTTCAATGAGACTGTCCATTAAGTCATTGACCTGATTGTCAAACTGACGCATCAGGGCACTCTTGAGGAACTGCACAACAAAGAGAAGAGATTTTTTTTTCCATTCACAGCATTTGGGTGGAAGCAAATGTTTTGATTCTTGAGTATACAAACTTGGCTTTACATTGTGAAGCTCCACTGTTTTAATTACCAAAAAACCCACAAAACTGCTAAAGAAACTACAGGTATTGTGTAATCCACTGCAAAACATTTATGCAGTAAACACAAGTCCTTCTGAATACATACAATATAGTTTCAATAATTAATATTTTCCCAACTCCCATATAAACCCTTAATATTAAGAGTATATTTGTAGAGCTATTGAATGCATTATGAATTTGTCAAGGGTCAACACCAAGCCAAAGTTCTATAAGCCAAATGCAGTTCTGTGTTCATTATGACTGTTTAAAAATAAATCATAAACCTACAGTAGGTGTCACAGACTGCTTGAATTACATAGAATAATAATGTTGTGATATCATGTTTGATTAGCCCAAATGCAAACTCAGCTTTTTTATCCTGGATTACAGATTTACCAACCTCTGCTTTTCTTTTCAGTTGTAGCTTTTTGCTGATCACCCGTTCCACTTCAATTTCCCCTGAAATCAAAAAAGAGAACTGTGGCATCACAGGAGGGCAGGTGGTAGAGGGGAAGTATGTGCCTCTCCGGGAGTGGCTACCACGTCAGAAGATGGCTGTCTGGAGCACTACATCTCCCAGAATGCACCACTCGTGGAGGTGCCATGGCCTCAGCCCTCTCATTAAAGCTTGAGCTCAGGTGTGGGAGAGCGAGAGCACTAAGGACTGGAGACACACCAGAAGCAGCCTGTATGAGACGTGGCAGAAACTAAGTTGGGAAGGATCCACCTGAGGAGGAAGTTTATGGAACCTAAGTTTTCCTTTTGATGAACCCTTATGTTTTGTTTCTTGGAAGACTTTTATTTGTTAACTAAATAAACCGGATTCTTTGTTTAAAAGCTTATTTGCCTGCTCTGTCCTTCTATGACGCACTGCCCTACACCCTGCTTGGTGGTGCAACCTCTGGTGATACCACAGAACACAAAATATAACTGTCAACATGCTGCTTTGTCCCCTCCCATTATCAAAAATAGAGCTCTACACAAAAGGCACACTGAAAACAGAGTTGCCAGGTCACCTCGCCCAGCAGGACTTTGAATTGGTAAATGCAAACATCAATTCAAGCCAATTCAAATATGTTATTAAATGACCAGGAGAGAATATACAGGTGGCTATTTCAGGAGATGTAACACAAAATGCAATCTCTCCGTTTTTTGCTAGTAGACTTTAATAGTAGATGTCTGTAGGTTTTAGTCATCGTATTGTGTATAAGTGAAACCGTTGGAAATAGCAGAAGTCCACTAACATTAGATCCAATGTTGCAATATCCAAATGGAGACACACCAAATTCATTCTGTACAGATTGCAACCTAGCCTCTATATGGCTGAGTTTGAATGCTTATGATTAAAGTTATGCAACTCATCTGCTTTGATAGCCATCTGTTGTCAAACAAGTTTGCTCAGCTACTGACATCAGTCACAGGAACAACAATAAGCGACAACTCCACCCTGTAACAAAGCCAGGAGGACAATAAATTATACTTTATTTGGCAAATTTCCAAATTCTTCACCTAGATACATCAATAAGGATTTTGATGAGTTCATAGCTTCTCATCTGCGTAGTAGTGAGCAGGAGTTCAGCAGCAAGCAGCCTCAGTCACTCTCTACCCTGGTTAACCAAACTAAATGTACCATAGGTCAAAAACATCTCCTAAGATGAAGATATCATCACATGACAAGGTTTCAGTAAGTAACAAATCCAGGGGAATTTACTGACATTTGGAAAAAGGGAGGACAGGATTGAGTCAACACGCACAGTTCATCTTACATGTCACTGTCTTCTTACTGACAAGGGAGAGCTTCTCACCATTGCTTGTGATGAGGGTCTCGCCGTTCCCTGGCCGGTGGTCTTCAGGACTACACTCCCCGTCCAAAGAGCTGGCCAAGTCAGAGAGGGGGGGCGTCGAGGGGATGGGTCGCAGGCGGGACCTGAGGACGGCGTCATTGCCACTCTCCATCCTGAAGAAGGATTGAATTCAAGATGAAGAAATAAACAGTCGTAACCACCAAAATAAAGATAAAAATAAAGCTTTTATGTCTCAACAAGCTTTATGTCTCAACAAGCTTTATGTCTCAACAATGGCTGTACAATACAAAAATCATCTCAACATAAATGACAGCAACTGGAATTTATTTGTATATTTACTGTATAAATCCTAAATCACAGGCACAATTTGATTTGAGAAGGACAGTTTCGTAATTTCGCTGTACTTGCACAATGATAAGACAGGTCTTGAATCTTGAACAGTCCAGTATTCTAATGGATTGAGTGAGGGGGTTTAACATATAAGTGATCAACCTCAGATATGTAAAAGAATTGGCTGTTTATCAAGTATTTGTCATTCTCTGAGCATGGAGAGTGTAAAACCACAACTTTCAATCAGGAGCGACAAATCTAATAATAACAAGGCATACTGTATATCACAATAAATATTGTTATTGGCCGATGTGAAGATTCCTATTGTAATAATAATGGGTCACATCACAGAGCCCCGAGGGAAACTTAACAAATCAGTGTTCAAACCCCCCCAGGTAGATGGGAAACGCTCAGGATTTGACTAAGTGACAGAGCAACCAAATGAGAATCAAATCAGCCTCACCTGACACAGACACACGGCTAACAGCTGAGCTAGCTGCGGTGGAGCTAACTCCAGGAGTCAGTGGGATGAGGAGATTCAGAAGGAGCTAACACGACAGCTAACGACGAACCCCTATCATCACTGTCGCGTCAAAAGCTGGGACCCCGTCACTCAGGACCGCTAGCGAGCTAATAGCCTGTTGACGTGCGTGTTGAGCCCCGGACGGAGCCGCGGGTCGCCCGGTGATAAAAGCTCCAGGTTACTCACTTGACTTCAGGGCCCGGCTCTTCCAGGGGACCTCAGGCCGAGCAGAGTCCACACTCAGCCGAGGAAAGTCCTGTGATGACAGCGACCTGTGGCGCTGCTCACCTTCCCCATGGTAAACACAGCGAGCAGGCGAGGAGCCCCACGGCCGCCGCTGATTGGCCCAAAGTCTCTCCTCCTTTCCACGTCACCGCATTGGCCACGCCGGTCATCAGATCAGCGATCGGTGAGATTCATGAGTGAAGAGAAACACTCTCACTTCCTACTTTCTCTTGACTGTAAGACTGAGATCTGGACAGTGTTGTGCAAGTTCACATTTCTCATGAACTAGTTTAAAGTTCAGTTCACGCAAGTAAACATGAATAGTTCACGTTCATAGTTCACCATTTTAATTCTGAACTAGATCATAGTTCAGTTCATGTCATAGTTTTAAGGTGGAAAGTGAGAATGAAAGACTTAACTTGTTAAAGAAAACCGTATCCATCACTACCCCTTGCCTTTACTGTCGGAATCTTTATCAGACAGTGTGTAAAAATCCCTCTCTGCTTTCTCTTGCCATCTATATATGAGACTGAGAGCTGTTGCGTTGCAGGTAGGGCTTGCCCCTTTAAGGAAAGTTTGTAGTGTGTGACATAGTGCACCTTGGTATTGTGGGAAAAGATACTAAAAGTGTGTGTATAACGAGAAGTGACGGACCACCTAGAGGTGATTCGAGTGTTGCTCCTGCTGTATATCCGAGGAATAAAGTGGCCTCATTCCAAGTGGGGAGAGCGTGGCCTAGGCCCTAGGGGATAGAGCGGGTGTTCTTCAACAAGAAGGTTGCCGGTTCGAATCCCACTCTTTCCCATCTGCATGCCTAAGTGTCCTTGGCAAGATACTGAACCCCTAAAATGGCCCCTCATAAATGCTGAGTGTTCTAAAAATGTAAGTCGCTTTGGACAAAAGCGTCAGCTAAATGACATGTAATGTAATGTAAAGTAAAGAAACAACTCCTCCTCCTTATTCACGGAGCGGTCCGGACAGCTGTTTACCCTAACCCAACATTTAATTTCCTGTTGTGTTTCTGATAATTATTAATGTTGATGACATTTCCTTGACAAATGGCTGGAGGTTTTATTACCTCTGCTAAGGAGGTTATGTTTTCATGATTTGTCAGTCAGCAGGTTTATGTAATAATGGACCAATAACCACACAACTTGGTAGAAAGAAGCTGCATGGATCAGAGATGAACCTAACCCCCCCAATAGTGTTTGTAGTGTGAAGCTAATGAGGTGTTTTATAAAGATGTGATCAAAAAACGTCAGACCAAGTGAATCCACTTTATTTCAGCATGAACAGAAAAAAAAGAAGGGAGTTTCATTTCACCTCACAACAGTTCCTCATAACAGCATGATGCATACAAAGAGAAGTATAAAAACCTACTCATTTTGGCCGCATAGTAGGGACATTTGCTGATGTCACCACCCGTGGCTCCATGGACAGGCAAGCCAGCATCTAAAACATCCTCCTGGATGGCTCCCTGTGTGAACAGTCAGCCGGTAGCTTGCACAGAATTTATGCTCTCGCCTCAGGTGTGTCCCTGACGTACACGCTGCGGTGATAGAATGCGGTTAGAGTCAAAGATGAATCAATAAAAGATTAAATTATCAGGTGCACAACTCAGAAAGCACCGCAAAGTAGAGGAGGAGAAGAAAGAACAATATAGAGGTAAGAATCACCCTGATTGTGGACATCTGTTTACAGTCCAGATTCCCGATGTCCAGAGACAGTTAAAAGTCAGTGGGATAGTAAAATTATAAAGTGAGAGCCGTGTATATGGATGTAAAAGGAAGGTGAACAGGATGACAGCTGTTGAAAACTGATCACACGTGGGCCACTTTTTTCTTCACTTCTTTGCCTGAAGTGTCCCAAATCCATATGCATACAGTACCTACCAGGGCGGGTGTGGCTCAGGGGGGAGAGTGGTCATTCTCTGTGTAAGGGGTTGCAGTTCGATCCCAGTCTTCCCCATCTGCATGCCGAAGTGTCCTTGGGCAAGATACTGAATTAACCTTCATAAGAAAAGTGCTGCCCATAGATGCGCTGTATGAATGTGTGTGTGATGGGTGAAGGGCAATAAACTGCACTTTGAGTGATCTATATAGATACACACCCCTCTAGTTAGCACTTCTGACCTCCTTACATGCGTCATGTGAGTCATGTTTAACATGAGTGATGGAATGTAAGATGAGATGTGCCCTGTTTGGTCATGAGTAGTTCAGGTGTCCTACACTGGAGACTCAGACATGTCTGTGTATGAAGTTAAAAGGAAGAACATGCCATCATTTTCTGACTTAATTTTGACTTCTTCATGACATCACTTATCAAATGAATCATATGAGGGGGATTCAGTTCTCCCAATGAGGTTGGTCAACACATTACACATAACTAAAATATGTTCATAAATGTTACACCAGTAAAATGGTCCTAATGAAGGCAATGTGATCTGAAATGTTTTTAAATGAGTCTGATGTAGTCAACAGTGAACTCTGTGTTTCTAAATGAGACACTGTGCTGTTTCAGTAAAGCATGATGGCTTTCAAATTAAAACCGGTCTCATGAGATGAATGTGGAAAATACAACACTTAGACACTGGGACCATAGTTTTATAATAACGGTTCTAGCTTACTACATACAGTTACTGACAGCCTTTGCTTCAGGACTGTCTTATATATGATCAAGGGGGAAAAAATAACCATGATTGAATACGTGAGGGTTTGAGGTCTCCACGTGTTTTTGGTAGGAGACTGTGATATCATCCTTTGATGATTTGCTATAGTCTCTTGGAGAGGACCCTGTGACTCGGGCTATTTCAGCCCAATGGCTGCAGGCTTTTTCTGTCACAACCAGGATTCTCTGTTTGCTGGTCATGGAAAATCAATATAACCCCTTAATGTTCAAAACGTTCCAATGCTCATGGAAATTCCAAAGGAGATGTCCCCCCACTTTGTGTGGTCTCTGGAAATGTCAGAACTTGATAATCTGGTCAGTGGCAGGCTTAACAAACTTGGGGATTAGTTCAGGGCTTATACAAACGACTCAGTTTTATTCCAAATTCTAAATTATACTTTTATTTTGATAGTACTGCACATCAATCCCCTGCAGGGAGGATTAGAAACAGAATTTTATCCAAACATTAACATTTGAGAGCAATTTATAAAATGCGTATATGATGAATTAAATAAATATACACAAAATACAGTAAATTTGTAAATTATTCCTATGAACATTATTCATGTCAAATATGTAGATACATAGGGTATATAGCTGCTTTCTATATGAAAATTATATTTACAATGTTTAATTACACAAACCAATAAACACACACATCATTAATTGGTCACAGGAAGCAGAGAGGTCCCATGATCACAGTTATCTCAGGGGCGTGGGCAGTCGGTTCCGTCATCGCTATACCCAGATCTCTGAGAGGAAGCAACTCCATATCTCCTCGATGCAGCTCAGTGCTCCCCTGAACCCTCACAACCACGTGCTCCTGCAAAATAACCAGGACAGCAGAATAGACATTACGAGAACTGACAAAGTTTGTCCCATCAGAAATTATATTATGTCCAGGGATGAAATCTTTTATGGGTCAGACAATAGCAAACAGGGAACTATTTTTCACGTAGCCTCAAACATCTGCTCACGATTGAAAATGTATCGATCAAATCAAATAATCACATCTCTGTAGCTTTATTGCTGAGGTGATATATTCGGTAACATTTGTTGCCAATGCAGGAAGAATATGCAATGTCAGAAATGTTTTCATTAATTTGCATTAGTCTTACTGAAAATAACGGGTTTGATCTACAGTCCAAAGCCAATATTTCTATGTCTTTTCTGGCAATGCTGTCTGCACATTGTCGTATCACTACAGAGCTACTTACAATAAAACATTTTTTACAATAATAAGGACCCTGCTAAACTGTTATAAAGTGTGTTTTGGAGAATGACAAAACAGTTTAGTCTTACCTCACAGTCTTTACTGCTCCCTCTAATTAAGTGAGAATCTATTTCTTTGCCGGAATCTCCCAGGATGTTGATACTCCAATTTGTTGAATTAGTTGCAGTGGCAGCACAGGAGGGTTCCACTTCCCAGCTGACAGTCATGTGCTGGAAAGATGCATGGCTGTGTAACCGCAGAAACCTAAGCTGGACAACATCCACACCAGCATACTCAAACTAATGGAGACAGAAATTATTAATTTTTACGGTGGAGGGAATAACTCAGTTATTGTTAGTTGTAATACATTCTCCTCATTCAGTCCATAAATGAGTTAGACTTACCTTGTTTCCATCATGTTGTTGACTAAACCACTGGAGGGATCTTCTTGATTTCTGCTTTTCTGGCTCCCACCTGAGCTTAATCTACACAACAGAACATTATTACAGGACAAGCATCACCTTATTTATAACACAAGAAAATTGTTATTCCCTTTCTTCACAAAATTATTTTTTAATTGTCCCCAAAACCCACAAATATTGGATACAGAGATAGATTTTTGAACTTCACATGACATAGTTTTCTGACTTCCTTGTACTTCATCATTATATTACCTCTTGAATGTTATCATATGATAGGTAATTATTTTCTGATTAATATAAGATTTAGATTTGAGATGTTTTTCCAGTCTTATTCACAGATGTATCTTTTAAAATCGACTATTGGAGTATATTGTTGTTGACCCTGACCAGTGCTCCAAAAGTTAAACATCAGGAGATTCCCTCCTAAGTAACATTCCCACCAAATCTAGTGAAAATCCCTGCTGTTGTTGTCGAGTCATCTTGTCAACACACACACTCACACACATGCACACAGACACATGTATTCACACACACGCACACACAGTCCCGGTTGAAGACAATTCCCTGCTTGTGCTACGCCAGTGCAGACATGGTAATGGGAAAAGGAATGTTTTAAAAGTTCTTCTAACTGTGCTCTGACCTCCCTAAATAAAGTGAGGCCACTCTCCTCACAGCAGCCAACCCTCTCATGGTTTAAACCATGTGAGAATGAGAGTACCTGTGACTGTAAAGGGTCTATACAGGTTGTTCCCCCTGCTGTGAAGTTACAGGAAACCTTCACAGCATCACAGACACAGCCCTGGTTGGGGTCCATGTAAAAGTAACCTGAAAGATAATCAAGTCTAGTGTTTGTCCATCATTCAGGAGAATGTATTTTACAACATAAAGTCAATGACTGATTTACAACATTATGAGTCTATTGACAGATGCTCACCATCAGTCAGATGTGGGTGTATGAGTCCCAGCTCATGGCAGGTGGTGCCGGGGTCGTCCTGTGTTCCCAAGGGCCAAATGAATGATTCCTCTGCCTCATCACTTCGAGGCAATCTCGTGTTCACCAGCCTGGGCCTCTATAAGATTTCATCATTAACCAGAATCATGATGCCAATCCTTGAATATGACTAAATGCAAAGCAAAATTAAGACAGACAGGTTGTACCAACTTTTTCTTGTCCTCCCTTTTCATTCAGGTGTTTGGGTGTTTGTCTGGAGCTTGTCAGCTTTGATCTTGTACTCGTTGTTGTTTTGGGCTCATTTCTTTGACCTGGGCTTGGCTTTGATCGTCCTCTTTGTGTCAAGCCATGTTTGCCTGGAGCTCCTGGTTTCCCCTGTGAAAGACATGAGTATGACTCCAAGACCATGGCGTGAAGCTACTGGCCATTACACAGTATTCAATGCTGCTAAGCTTCAACTTCCTATGAGACGTTTTTTTCAGTGTGTTGCTGCAACACTAAGTTTGTTAATCAGGCTAGACATTTTTTCATCAGTTTAATTTTTTTTTGCATGTGCAAAATGTCTTACTGGAGGTCCAGGCTTTCCTGTCAGTCCCTTAGGTCCTCTCCTGCCTTGGAGACCTTTCACTCCCTGTAAAGATCCAAACACAGTCATTCTGTCTTGCATCAAGAGGAGAGGAGACTACAATTATCCATAAACCAAGATCTTGATTCATTTTATATAAGCCTTGGAAAACACATTGAGGAATAAGACCCTCATTTACAATGGTGCCAAGGGTACAATGAAGTGTTAATACATTGAAAGAAAAAAAAACCAAAACATAAGAATGAAATAAATAAATATGCATTTATATACAGTAATACAAGGAAAAAGGTCGTAAACTATCATTTTTGATGATTCAATAAAATACTATGGTTAAAATACTATGGTTAAGTCAACTAACAGTTACAATCACTGCAGGAGAAGTCAGTTCACACAAACGCTCACCTTTTTTCCATGCTTGCCCTTTAAAAGACAAATATAAATGTCTTTAGTTACCAATTTGAGTAAACAATATTTTTAAATAGCAGAGTAATATCAAAACAACATACAAGAAGTCCATGGAAGCCTCTTAGCCCAGGTGGACCACGAGGACCGGTGCTTCCCTGTGAAAATGATGATTGATCAATAATTTGCTATTCCTATAGAAAGAAGAAATAAAAGAAAGTGCGAAATAGAAAGTAAAATATAACTTACCTGTTTTCCTTTACGACCTATTTGTCCTTTGTTCCCCTGCAAACCGGGATTCCCCTGAGATAAAAATGATATATGTGATCAACATTAATTGATGTTTGTGCTGTTAAATTACTTTGTATGAAAATCATTTCAACCAACCTTCAGCCCCAGGGGACCAATCGGTCCAAATATCCCTGTTTCTCCTGGGAGACCCTGTACATGAAGAACAGACGACCAAAGACAAATTGTTCTCTGAAAAGACGTGTGATTCTGAGACAATGCATTATTTTTTGTGTCACGTTTTATCTATGAATGATGTTGCACATATCTATTAGGATACATTTTATTGTGGGTTGAGGACCTTTTACCTTGGTACCAATTCTTCTAGATTCCCCCTTCTCTCCTGTCAGTCCTTGAATACCCTGTATCCACACACAGATGATGCAGATGTTGACATGAACAGGAATATGATGCTATGTTTATGAATTTAATAATATACTGAAAAAATGTATAAACCTTTGGCCCAATTGGTCCAGGAGGTCCACGTGGTCCTTTTTGTCCAGTTTTACCCTGAGTGATGCAATAAGACACATTGAGACACAATAAGACACATTTCACAGTGAATTGTGTTAAACTGTCTGATAAGAAGCCAAATCTCTAACTATATTTAAGGCGAACATTATATAGTGATAATATATATCTGACTTTTAAATTAATGACGTAATATTGTACCTTAAACCCTCCTGCTCCAGTGTTTCCCCTGATCCCAAGAGGCCCCGGGTTGCCCTGAAATATTATACGTATGTAATACCACAAAATAGACATGTAAACCACAGTAGAACTGATATTTATGAATGAGACGCCACATTTTTTAAAAGTACCATCTTGCCGGACCAGCCGGGTGCTCCAGGAGCTCCTCTGAAACCAACGCCCCCCTTTGGTGTGAGCACAGGAGAGATTTATTTTTAGTAAAATGGTTGAACAACAATGATAAATTGCAGCATGGTACATTTTTCCTACCGTATATCCTTCATTACCCTCAACCCCCAGTAACCCGTCCAGTCCACTCAAGCCCTGACAACAAAATCACAAAACAAGAAACCAGTTATCATCGACACATTCCTCTCTTTAACTTTTTAATGTGTTCAAATATCTAATATCTATAATAATCTGTATATGTCCCAATGTAAAATATATATGTTTTAGGTTTATTGTCCTTTTAATGTTAAAGGTTCAGTGTGTAGAATTTAGTGACAATTAGTGGTGAAGTTGCATGTTGCAGCTGAAGACCCCTCATCTCACCCTCCCCTTCCAAACATTAAAGTGAACATGTGGTAGCCTTCAGTTGAAAAACCTGACAGCCTCCGTAGAGAGAGCCAGCTCCCGATGTAAATATAAAGTATTTAGATATACAGGTCCCATTCTAGGGTAAAGAAAACAACAATTTGTACAATTTAGATGAAACACCCAAGAGAAAACATCACTAGGATTATAATACATCCAATTTCTGCCAATAGATCCATTTCACCTAAATCTTACACATTGAACCTTTAATACTTGAGATGAGCTGTGGTTTACCAGTAATGGATTGTCAGTATATTTAAAGGTATTTATTGAACAGTATCTGTCAGAAGGGATACTTGCTGGTTTTCCAGGTGTTCCAGCAGGTCCTGTTCTCCCCGGGTCTCCATGAGCTCCCTAAAAACCAGACTTCATTAGAACGTCCAAGATTTGACTTTGACAAGATAATTGTATAAATAATCATAAAACTCACAGTTTTCCCAGGGGTCCCTTTATTCCCTTTCCTTCCAGGTTGGGGCCTTTTTCCCTTTAAAAAGACAATAATAGGTAATAAAAATCAGATTTCAGCTGATCATGAGTATCAAAAACTTCAAACATAATGAAGGTGAATACTCAATTATGATGACTTAATTTTAATAGGACAAATACACTGGCTTCCTTTTACCTTTGGCCCTTGATTTCCTTTAGCTCCTGGAATTCCACGAGGACCAGCAGGTCCAGGTCGACCTTTCGCACCAGCAGAGCCGAGGAAACCGATCTTCCCCAGTTCCCCCTAAAAAAATACAGCGACGTACTTAAAATTGTGAGCAAAACTTGCACGTTTAGCAACTTTGATTTGTAAATCCATTTCTTAAGAGTTCAAATAATCAATCTCACAGCAATGCCTCGTGCTCCAGGTTCTCCTTTTGCACCGATTTCACCTCCTATGCCCTGGGAAATAAAGAGGGTTATATAAACACACTGTGTCACTGTGGTAACATCTTCATACAGACCATTATATATGCTTGACCTGATTAATGATGCCTGAAGGGAAACAGAAAATAAAATCCCACCATGTCTCCTGTGACGCCTGGAAGACCGAGTTTGCCCTTTTCACCGTGACTGCCCTGAATTTAACCAGTACACATCAGAGACAGAATTAAATCTCAATAAACCCCTTTAACAGATCAGTGAGAGAGTCAGAATGAATGAATGGTACATTACACCTTTATCCCAGGGCCTCCAGTTTTGCCATCAAAGCCCCTGTTGCCTGGTAAACCCTGAAAAACACAGGAATTAGCCATAACATTGAAACAACAGGTGAACAATTTCAATGTTGTCAGCTGATCTTTGTTTTTTTTATGGATAAATACAATAAAATAGTCATGGTCAAGATCAAGTTAAGTTACATTTGTTTTGTATGTGACAGATCACCAACCTTGAAGGGCTTATAACATAAAAAAAAACTGTTTCCTACAAAGAGGCCACAAATTTCAAGGTGGAGATTTCCAATGATTGAAAACATGTAAATTCAATTTTAAGTCAAACATACTGCTGTTGATGGTCCAATTTGTCCATGGGGACCCATACTCCCAGGAGGGCCCTGAAGGAGAATAAATAAACCTTCAGTGTTTTTTCCAGCTATGTAATAGTCAAACATGTTCACACGTATCTTATACATCACATAAACATCAAATTACCCTGACAGAGACTTTACAGAATTTAACATAATTGTAAGTTCAACAGTGGTACTAACAGCTGGTCCCTGGAGCCCCTTCTGGCCTTTGCGTCCTGTCATCCCAGTGTTGCCCCCCAGGCCAAACCGTCCAGGCATGCCTGATGGGCCTTTCAGGCCTGGATCACCCTGCAATAGCATAGTTAATCAGGACTTTCATTAACATCAATCCTTAGCTAATGTTCTCTGTCATTGTTCTTGTATGACTGACCTTGAGACCCAGAACCCCCTGTTTTCCTCTGACTCCCTGCACTCCCATGTATCCCTACAAAAAAATGTACAGACATTATAGCAGATAGCATTGTCATGAGTAGATTCCCTTGTAAAATACAAATCAAAAGTATTTTTATTTAAATATGACTCACCTGTTTTCCTGGCATACCCTTGGTTCCATTTAGCCCTTGATTGCCAGTGTCCCCATTAGCTCCCTTCGGCCCTTTATCTCCAAGAGGTCCAGTGTCCCCCTTATCACCCTGTAAGGTATGTTAAATAACATCCAATTATTCAGAGCTTCTATGATCTCAAATTGTCTAACTTTTGTTATTTAGAATCACACATTGACTCACAGATATTCCTTTTTGTCCAATTGAGCCCTCTGGTCCCCTCAGTCCAACTGGGCCCTTAACACAAGAACAGCATTGTTATGGACATCTTCTCCTACAGTCAAATCAACAGATGCATAATCCTGTTTTTAAATCTTGGATTTGAATGACTTTGCATCAAGTTAGTTAGTTAAAAAAAGGAAAGGTAAAAAATCAAAGCTGTGAGCAACTCAGTCTAATCAATATACCTCCTCACCATCGAGACCAGCAACTCCCTCTTGCCCCAAAGCCCCTGTAGATCCCTGAAGATACAACATGGAGAGAAAGAATCCTTAAACAGCTTCACTCCAAATTACCTGCGCATCAAAGAGACAAAAGTGCTGTGTAGAGGAGAAACTTAACCTTCTCTCCTTTGAAACCAGCCAATCCAGTTGGTCCTTGGGATCCATCTTTACCCTGAATACAAAGAGAATAAAGGAACGATTGGCCCCAAAAAATTCACAATGACACCGATGGGGTTGAAGTGCTGGCGTAATCTATGACAACGCATCATCACTGTGAAACCAGAAGTGACGAGAAAACCCAAGAGGAGACACAAGAGGTTTGCTGTTAGTCAATAAATCAGCTAAATTCAAAACTGGTGTTCAAAGAAACAAAATGTCAAGGCTGACACTGGACTTGACCCATGGTAGAGCACGCTGACTCATTGACATGGTCTTCTGTGACAGATGACTGTAATGCAGCCATTATTGATGGTTTCAGTGTGCGCGCACCCTGTGAACCCCAAGGGTTAAGTCTTGACGTAGGCAGTCGAGGTGGAGTTGACCATAACAAATTAGTGCATAATCTTTTTTGGTTAGTATCAATCTTTGATTTTTGTTTGCTTTCAGCCTGAAGCATTGATCAGGCTTTTAAGTCTTCTGGTAGTTAAGTAGCTGGTGACCACGAGCACTGAGTCCATTTTAATTTATTTTTACTTAATACGACAGTGAACTGGGATATGTAACACCAAATCTACCAAACAGTCAGAAAATAAAGGTACACATTGACAAGAGCACAAAATTAAACTTACTGAGTAACCTGTAACTCCTTGAGGACCCACAGGACCTTGTGGTCCTTGGTCACCTGGGAGGCCACGGGGCCCAACCTCACCCCACGGTCCTATGTTGCCCTGAATACCCTGGAGGGGTAAAAACATGCAAAAACTAAAATAAGAAAGAACGACAATAGATGGACTAAACATAGTCTGACCAACTGAAGAATGCAAAGGCATGACGTAATGGAAGTTATTGGTCTATAAAGACATCTCAACATCTGTCTCGCCTGAAACAACATTTTAAACCTTAAAATATGCAATCATGTGATCTGTGTTGGATTAGCTTGGAAATAATAGGACAGGCAGTAAGCACATCTACTGTAGGAGAGGACTTTCACCCAATGTCCATACAAAATGTATTAAGAGACTCGCAGGTCATAGTAGGACAGCATGTCATAATTCACAGAGGGAAACTTAAGGACACAGTAAAGGACTGGTTGGATGGAAATGCTTGGAAGGAATGAATCACTGAAATTAACTTACAGGAGCTCCTCTGTATCCTCGTGGTCCAGACATGCCCATCTCACCCTGAAGGACAGGGAGATACTGTTAGTAATTGAGCTCAGAGAAAGAAATTCCAGAGTACTTACACTTAAAAGTAAGTAAAATGATGGTGTAGAGTGGCATGGATATTGTTATGGCAGTTGATTACAGAAAATAATAATGACTACTACTACTTCCTCTACAACTACTACTGTTAATAATAATAATTTGAAATATAACATACTGGGGGGCCTGGTTTTCCGTTTGGTCCTTCCTCGCCTCTCTTACCCTTCATAACAAGGTTAACATATTAAATTGAAACATAAAATCGACATCACGTAAACGTACACAGACTTAACACAAGGTTTTGAAATGACTCGTACCTTTAATCCTTCATCCGCTGGATGTCCACTGAGGCCTACTTTACCTTTAACACCCTAAAGGAAACCAACAGATCTCAACATCATTAGGACACCGGTTTAGATATCATAGGAATCCATGTAATGAATGTTGGTAACTTACTCTGTCTCCTGGTTTTCCTGGTGTTCCCTCCAATCCACTACTGCCAGCTTCACCCTTTGAATGGCACAGGCAATTTAAAGGTGTTAACATTCTCTCAATCACATCATATCCTAGAACTCTTACCTTCCCTGAAACTACTCTTACTTTGTCTAAATCTGTTTGTCTCTCGTTAAATCAGTTTAAGAGCTGTAAAACTTAAGGATGGTAAATAACTCACACTCTTTCCTACATGTCCTTGGAGGCCAGGTGCTCCCGTCTTTCCAGGTGATCCCTGTGGCAGATGTTTATCAGACAGTAGATATACAATTTGTGTGAAAATTGACTTGTGTCATTTATGATAATAGAGTTAAAAGCTCACCTTTGGGCCTGGTGTTCCTGGGTCGCCAATCATTCCATTTGCCCCAATGAGGCCCTGATAGAAAGATGTATTGTTTTGATTATAATCACATATCTTGACTTTTTTACTCATCTGTGTAAAAGAACATAACATCTTTTCATGAAATTGGAAAAATCAAATCAAATAAAACATTGGTTTGTGTGGTGATAAGTCTTTGGAAAAAGTTAGAAACATTAGTATTAACTTATTGTTTTAGTTTGGCCTTACCAGGACTCCATGAGGTCCATCCTGTCCTCTGTTTCCCAAATGACCTTGAAAACCCTAAGATGGGACAGAGATCATGTGAAGGTGATCATTTGACAGTCTTTTATTTAGTGGTAGTGGATGAAATATAAACAAGTAAATTCCCAAATTCTTCCAAACTACGCTGGACAGAAAAGTCACATGGTAACGTGGTTCTAATTGTAGATATTTTAAAATGTTCTCTACTGTGTGTAAATATGAGGGTTCAAGTGTGATCACCTTCTGGCCTTTAAGTCCAGGATCCCCTGTGAATCCAGGCCTTCCCTACACAAACAGTTTACACACAAACAAACAGAGTGTTTTATTAACGTTTTATAAGAAGTTTTAGTAGTTTGTCTGCTTTTCACAAATTGACGCATAAAAGTCAACAATCTACAAATGTAATCATGCAAATACAGTGTATATAATATATATATATAACTATAATAATATCTGAACACAGCAGTCACATAAGCTCAGTACAAGAAGTGTAATCACATAGGAACCTTAATACCAGGTTCTCCTTCACGTCCTCTCTCCCCAGATTTTCCCATCTCTCCCTGAAAATTGACACTGGGTTTAGAACGAGCAGCATCCAGAATTTATATTTTACTTGTTTATTCTATGTTTCATTCTTCAGCGATATAAATAACACTAGCATACTCACAATGGGACCAGGTACTCCTGAAAATCCTGCTTGGCTTTTTCGACCCTCCAGTAGGAAAAGTGATAATAATAATTGATTAGGATTTAACATTAGGTGAAAAAAACATTAATCCGAGTATTTTTTATATTAGACCAAAATTAAATCTCTCCTGATGTGAGTACAATGTACTTTTAATTTAACCTGACTCGTTCAGTATCCACACTTGTACCCACCTTGTCACCTCGAGGCCCAGCGGCTCCTTGAATACCAGTTGGCCCTCGATCTCCCTACATAAACATACACACACACAAAATTACACAAAATACTCAAAAGAAAAAGACATGATTCCAACAGTTTTCTCAAACCCACCTTTGGACCATCTTTTCCCTGCTTTCCTTGCTCCCCCATGATGCCATCAAACCCCTATAATAATAGAAGCATATGCAAAATAAAACGTGGGAATTTCAGTTGCTGTTCAGTAGCATCTTGTGAAAAATATTTGTCCATTAAGTTTATTTCACTCACGCTCGAACCAGGAGGTCCTGATGGCCCTGTTGGTCCTTCAAGTCCCTCTAACCCCAATGGGCCTCGACGGCCCTTTGAGCCCTGTTTACCTGGAGGCCCTGGAGGCCCCTGTACACAAACATAACAAGACAATGTTCACTGTTCTGATCAAAGAACAGATTAAAATCATCTGAACTGATTGACACGAAGGATCAAACTCACTATGTCTCCCTGAAACCCTGAATCGCCCTTGTCTCCTCGCTTGGATTTATTCCCCTGTTAGAGAAACAGTAACAGTATAATGACATAGAAAGTTAAGATAATTAAATACTGTCATAGATAACATCTTTATAAATAATTTTTATGGATGGAGTCAATATTGAAATTGCTTTAAGTAATCTTACAGGATCACCTGAGGGTCCAGGCTTTCCTGGATTCCCATTGGCTGCCTGTAATGAGAAAATTAAATCTAAATACATATCTGTGGTAGTGAGTGTCACCTCTGTAGAGGATTTGGACTCATAGCCTTACATTAAGTCCAGGTGGTCCAGGTTCTCCTATATCTCCTTCATCTCCCAGATCACCCTGGTCAAAATGAACAGAAGACAGAGGAGACTCTCATGCAATAATTATAACTGCAATCCAATGTTGCATGATCTTTTATTCTCATGTTTTAAATGTGTACTCACAGGGTCTCCTTTAGGACCCACTGGTCCAGCTGGTCCTGGATTCCCCTAAGAGAAGAAAATATAACATTTATTTTGTAATATTGTCACGTAATAAAAATTATCTAATTCAAGTGTGGCTGCTGTGTTTTTGTATGATGAGTGAGGTATGCATATATAAGGACACACATATAATAAAATACCTGTAGCTCAAGAAACAGGAGTAAATCTGCAGTGACTCTAAATACACATCACAACACCACAACATTTCTGACCAAATGCGCTCATTGTACCTGAGGACCACGAACACCTGGAAATCCAACTGTGCCCTCAGGACCTGGTTCTCCCTGAAGCAAACCGTGTACACACAGATTAGACTTGTATTTAGGTATTAAGATAATGTGATTATTATTATTCATTGTCCGTGAATCTGCATGTGCACCTGTGGTCCAGCTGCTCCTCTGACACCCAATGCACCGTGATGACCCTGATAACATAAAACGTATTGTATTTCACAAATATTGTTTAATGACTCACTCCACAACTTGATGCGCTGGCTGTTTACTTACCGGAGGTCCTTTCACTCCTAAAACACCTTTCAGTCCTCCGGAGCCAATTTTGCCCTGAGGAGCAGACAAATGAATTGCTGCTGTCCTTACTTCAACAGTGGCTATTTGTTTAATTCCAAATTAATTATAGTATTATCTCTATATTATGTTATTTAACTCACAGGTGGGCCTGGCGGTCCACTGAATCCTTGAGCTCCAATCGCTCCCTGGAAACAATAAAAAGCAAAGACGGCTGTGATCAAGATCTATCATATTTACAGAGTTATTTTAATTTAGAAGCGATGGATAACTGTCACCCAGTGAGCTGCATTGACACTTACTAGAGTTCCTGATGGTCCTGGAAAACCAGGAGGACCCCTGGCTCCGGGCATTCCCTGTAAACAACAAATGTAAAGACATTTCTGATGCTGCATTGCTGAGGGAAAAGTTCTCATTGATTTGAAGTCAGACTACTTGAAAATGATTTTAAAGCAATCAAAATGACCATAATTAAAAAGTAAAGTCACTTACTATGTAGCCAGGGAGCCCCACAAAGCCTCTAACTCCATCATTTCCCTGTGAGACAGAAAAAATACAATAACGTAGTTCAGCCATCTTCCCCTCGTAAAGACTGGGTGTGTATTGTATCCTGAATCTTACCTTGTCTCCGGTTCGTCCTCTGTCTCCTTGTGGTCCAGCTTCTCCTTCATAACCCTACAGGCAGAAATTTTATCACAGACATAAGAAATTATAAGGTAGCTGCAGAAAATAGAACTTAGACATTTAGACAAAGAGACCGACACACATGCACTTGGGCCTCTATAATTGAAATCCCCATAACATTAGAAGTCCAGGCCACTCTTACCCACTCACCCAGCTCCCCTTTACTGCCATCCTCTCCTCTGTAGCCCATGGGACCCTGGTAGGACAGGCACACAATATATTTATCAAGCTGCAACAACTGCGCCAAGTGACATTCCAAACAATACAAATATGTTTCCAAATGGATTTACCTGTTCTCCAGGTAGGCCTGGAGGGCCCGGGTCAGCGCCTACTCCTGGGGTCCCCTCTCTTCCGGGTCGGCCCTGGGGCCCCGGCAGACCCCTTGGCCCTGGACTACCCTGCGGTTCAATACAACATGGAAAGTGAAGAAGTCAACACATTTTGCTCAGAAAATATCGTTGTCGACTCTGATGAGATGCAAATAAAGTAGAGATACCTACCATTGTCCCTTGAGCTCCCCTTGGTCCTTGTTTCCCAGTAATTCCAGGCGGCCCCTAGAATATAGAATCAGACACTGGAGTCTTTTTACCATCATTTATATTTAATATTGTCATGGCCCGAAAAAGTTTACCCCTACAGCTGTTTAACCTCTTCCTCTCACGTTCCAATTACTTACAATTGGTCCGGCATCTCCAGGAGGTCCAGGAGGCCCCATACGCCCTTTAACTTTCTAAAATACAAAAACCACAATGTTTGATATTTTAATCACAATACAACTTCATAGTTTACATTCAAAAATGTGTCACTCACTGTAAATAAGGTAACAATGTACGTAACAACTTTATTAATTCAGTAATGACAAAACACGGATCAATAGTTGCTTCAACACCATTTTTTCTTTAACACAAAAACCTACTGGCCAGGAGGACACCAGCTTTTTGTAGATCTTCTTTTTCTACGAAGGAGCAACATAAAAAATATTACAGCACAGACCTTCAATTCAAATAATGTAATTTGAGAATAAATACATTTATACGGAATAACACATGTAATGTATCTCTAAATCTGCAACAATCACGTTCTTAAACCTTTATTTAGTTGGCAGGTTTTTTAATGTAAAAAATTTGATTTATACATCAGAGGCAATGGTTGTCCAACAACTACCAACAATGCTTTTGACTTTAATCGCCTTTAATACTTACTCATATAATATTAGCATGTAACGTGTTGCAGATGGACAGATTCCCTAAATGTTTATCAGAAAACTAGCCAAACATTAGCGAACACTTCCTACTCCATTAACCCATGCATATTTTTGTCCATTGCTGTATTTTCAGTCAGTTGCAGTGGCTTTAAACTCTCATAATGTTTTTTAACATCAATATTCATACTCTCAACATAAATTCAAGTACCGAAGCAGCACAGATGGTTCATGGCCAACAACCATTAGATTCACAACCGTTTACCTTGAAAGCCACCCATCCTTCCTCAGAGGTTTTGAATACAACAATGGCCGGCATCCCTGGAGGACCAATGGGGCCTCTGTATCCTGTCCGCCCAGTCCTGCCCATAACACCTTGATATCCCTGAAGGGAAGGGAGATGAGATAATCTGTATGATTTGCAAATCAGACATTGGAATCACAGAGTTCACAGGTTTGATCAGCTCTGCCCAAAACAGGAATATCTCATCTCAGTTAGACGCAAAGTGAAAAGGTACACAAAGACGTGCTGAGCGATGTTTCAACAAGAATCTCACAAACACAACCCTGACAGTATAAACTGATTCTCAGGTCTGTTAGAAGAAAATAAGCCGAGCCTTACATGTTACACAACAGGCATTGCATTTGAGATGGTTTGATTTGCGTTCAGTAAAGCAGGTCAGGACAATAGGATGAGTCATAGTTTATATGTGTTTTGTATACAAATAATTAATTGATTAGTGGATAGAGGTTATATACGGGTTGTGCAGAGTCAGAATTCAAAGATATGTTTAATGTTTTATAGTTGGATGGAATTTAGGATGTGCTCTTAATTTGTTGTGAATGCGAAGCCTTATTTATGTACAGTTAAAGTTACTGATGACAAAGTAACATGGAGGTTGATGAAGGTTTTCTTAAGTCTTGGAATAAGAGACTGACTTGTGGCGTGGTGTGGAGTTTAGCCGAAGTTTGACAGTTTTTTTCGAGGTTCCTACTGAACTTAACATTACACTGCTTGTTAAATCCATGTGGAAACTGGTTTAACTGGCCCATTTGCTTTGTATCAAAAAACTGTAAAAACTTACCAACATATCTAACAGACATGAGACAGAGGGAGCAAATCCTTTTAATGACTGTATATTTCTTATTGGCTGCCTGGCAAATGTTTGATTTACATCTACTTTTTAAAATACTAACGTTCTGATTTCTAGAAGCTTTTATATTTAAACTTTCTTTACCAGCTAAGGCTCAAAGAGGCTAATGGCTGCAACTGGCAGAGTTGTGCAGTTTGTTGTTGTTGATGTTTGTGAGCAGTACTTTCCCTACACACTGAGCCATTTGTTTCATTGTGCAAAATAACTAAATAAAGTCTAGATTTGCATATATACTTTGTCTCCTTTAGGTCCTGATGGCCCTGTTAGTCCAGGTGGTCCCTGTAGTCCCTGAGGAAAGAGGAACATAGAACAATTAGGCAACAGCCCACCTGTCAGAAATGGCAAAATAAATAAACAAATGAATAAACCAACAAAAAAATAATTATACTAATGAACAGAAATATTCCATATAACATATTGACAAAAGCAGAATGAGATATTGCAAAACATCAACAGCCCTGGTTTAACATGATCTCCTGGACAGAGGTTAATTATGTCTTGATTCTGGTGAGTTTAGCACTTTTCTTTGATTATGTTTAATAAAAGTACAAGGGTTTGTAAATGCTTGTTATTAAAACACTGTGCATGGTTTTTGGTCTGAGATAATGTGGAAATGGTGTATTTCATGGGAGAGTTAAACCTCAATCCCTCCCTTTTACCACAAGCACACACGCACACACACACACACACACACACACACACACACACACACACACACACACACACACACACACACACACACACACACACACACACACACACACACACACACACACACCCACACACATCTTTTGAATTGACTATGTCACCATCTTGGTAATCAACAAGGCTCCACTCAAACTTAATTTCATACCAATTCGTGACAGAAAATTAGATTAGAATATTTCCCTTATTTATGAAATGTCATCTGTGGTTTGTTCATTTACTTATAACATCATTGATCATCATTAATACTCACATTTATAAGCTTGCCCTGTAATGACACAAAATGTCTTCCAATCAATTAATTCCAGGTCTTAATAAACATTTACGCAGATACAGGTAAATATAAACAATGTCTTACCCTTTGACCTCTGACCCAAGGTTTTAGTCCTGCCCCGTGATGTCTGACTGAGGATGCAGGCTGCCGATTGGCTGCTTTAACATTCTGCTCTGGTGACTCAGTCTCTGATTGGACTATGAAGTCTTCATGGGGGAGCTTGGAGATCGACTCAAGTAAAGTTTGATTATTTTCCTCAAAGATGCCGGTGTCATTATCATGAATTGCTTTTTCCATCTCTGCTTCTCTTTCCTCCTCCTCCTCCTCCTCCTCCTCCATCACTAAATCTGTCTCTTCTTCATCTCTGCCGCTCCCCTCTTCTCCACTTGGAAGTCGTTTTGGTGGTGATGTAGCCGAAACGCTACCTCCCTCAGCTGTGATGTTACTCAGTGCTGCTGAGCTTTGTTGTGTCGGACCTGAAAGTGTCAGATTTGGAGCCTGCACTTTCTGAGGAGCAGCAAAGTCTTGTGTCACCTCTCCCTCCGCTGATGTGTCCTCTTCTGCTGCCACAACCTTCAGGGAGGGATGAGTGACTGCAGAAGCTGGAGGTGTAATCATTGCTGGTGAAGTATCCTGTTTGGCCTCCTCTGTTCCTCCGTCAGGTGAAGCGTCCACACTGGAAGCATCAAACCCTGATTCTGTGGTGGAGCCTGAGATCAGAGTGATGAGAAACTCATGAGTCCCATCAGAGAAACGTCTCTCTGCAGCTTCTGTCGCTCCCCCTGCCGATGGTGAAGTGTCACCTTGAGCTGTTGGGTTCTCAGGTTGGATGTTTGGACTTGAAATAGACGTCTCCACTCGCTGCCCCACAGATGCATCATTACTTGTGAAGCCCTCTGTTGCTTCACCCGATGGCTGATGAACTTGAGCAGTGTGAGCTGTGTGGTTGGAAGCGACTGTCAAACTCCCTTCTGTTCTCTGTGTCTCCTTCAGTGTCCCTGATACTTGTGATGTCTGTGGCTCCTTAGCTCCAGCTAGAACTGTCTCCTCTCCCACAGTCTTTGGTCTCTCTCCTTTGGTTGTGCCTGTAGTCTGAGTTTCTGCACCAGTCTGAGCAGTGTGTGTCTTCAGAGCGGAGGTGCTGCTCTCTGGATTCAGTCTTCCTGTCAGCACAGGGAGTCCGGCCTTCACAGCTGTGTCCTGAGGGGAACCGTCTGGTCTGGATGATTCTCTGAGGCCAGGATGAGAAGTCACCTCATCTGCTGCTGTAACCTCCTGGGAGAGATTTAAATGAGAATTTAAACCTCATCATGTTCAGTCTCCTGCTAAGCTTTTTCTATTTTATAATATTTGGTGAGAATAACATAAGTGGAGCAAGATCTCCTTTAAACTTTTAACAGGTAAAGGATTTGTTATTGTCATATTCCTTACGTACATTATAAAGGATCTCAAAAATAGATTAATTAATTCTACGACATACAGTCAGTTAATTGACAGAAATAATGGCAAAATAATTTAAAAAAACTGCACACAATAACGAAAACAATCAAACTATCTAACATGCAGTATAATATAATATAATATGACATAAATTATGATATAAGATGGTATAATATTTAAATATAATGCAAATTTCTTAATGCGAATAAGAATAAGAATCAGAATCAGAATTAGAATCGATCGTTATGTTTGCAGGAACTTGTCAGGTTGTTAAATTAATACATTCAATCAAAAAAGAACAAAAATGTTTTCAGGACAAACATTTTGTGAGTGGAACCCTGCACTTTAGACCAGTGTATGCTAGTTGTGTGTTATTTGTACCTGTGTGTCAGTCAGTGTTGAACAAGTGTTGTTGTAATGTTGACAGTCCTGCTCGGCTGCTGCAGGATCTCCCAGGACAAAGCTCATCTGCTGGATGGTTCCCTGAACATCACAAACACAAAAACACCAGTTGTAGCTTCAGTGAATTTTATTTTTCAGTGTGTGATGATGACTGATACAGTGTCTGTTCTGCCGCAAGACCACAAGAGGACACTAGAGTCAAAATATTGCAGAGGCAATTTGAAAGTTGCAAAACATTTCGGCAATTTTCTACAGAAAACTACAATTTGTGAAACATCTAAATGTAATCTGCCGTAATTAGGATAACTAATAAGGCTTGTTTTTGGTCTAACTGTAATGACATGATACTACAATGGAAAACTGTTTTTTAAAATCCCTTTTCATCCAGAGAAAGTGGAGGGAAAAGACCTGGAAGGAGGAAATTAAGAAAATCGGGCAGAGTTCTGTCCCTTTACTTTTATAATTGTACAAGGACATGTCATGAAAGATGAACTTACAATCTAAACAAGTAAATAATAAACGAATAAAACAGCAAATAACTTCTTAAATAGTTCTGCTGGCAGCGAAATTGTGCAAAAAGACTCAAAGACTGGGCCTTTAAACCGGTTGTATAAGTCAGTTGTAACAAGAAAACTCAATATGAGGCACTCAGTACGCAGCCAGGTCTGCACACTGCTTTAAGAGGTGTGAGTTTTATTGTCAGGCCTCTCACTGTAACATCGAGCAGCCAAACCTGCAGAGGTACTGTGGTGAAATACTTCTTTCTGCTGTGCCACCATTGTGATCTAATGCTGAACACATTAAAAAGATAGTGAAATTTCCTGCACATATTCCATGAGGGTTTACAGGTCGAAGGAAACCTCTTTGCCCGCGTCTCTCATCCTCTCACATGTAAGAATCCATTTAAACCTTCAACAAATATATTTGAGCTATGACGTAGGCTAGTGATCAACCATGTATAAAACACATGAAGACAACAGGGATGCCTCCATTCACAGGAAAACCTCTTAAACCACTGAAGGAATAAAGCTGGTTGAACACATTAGAGTTAAGTGTAATTTCCAGTGTAATGAGACAATCTCTCTTCATTGTATTTTAACTTTTTACTCTATAACAGACAGTCTAAGGAGCAGACAATAGACAATTCCATGAAATTGCGGAAGAAATATTAAAAAATTTAAATAAGATCAGAAACTCTAGTCAGTGTTTAAAATTTGAAGCAATTTTAAAATCTTTTCCTAATATTTAAATACAATTCTTTGAGTTCTTTCAGTGATCATGAAATAAATCCAACGTTTTTAACATCTATCCGCTAACAACATTTTAACAGACCCATATGATAGAAGCAGACTTACGCAGCTCAGTAGCAGCAGCAGCAGCACATCAGCCCCCTGCATGGTTTCTGACAAAGACAAACTGTGGTCTGCTCTGACTGTTGGTGTCTGTAAGTCCTCACACACTCCTGCAGGGGCTGCACTTGAAAAAACACACACACCCCTCCAGCTCTGTGGAGGATTCACGCCTGTGCTGGAAAGACCACACAGCTCCAGCCGAGAGGGACGATCAACTCAACAGACAAACAAAGACTCTCACCCACTCACTTATACCGTACACATGTGGCTTTGCTTCCTAATCCTCAGTGGATCCCATCAGACACTGTGGTGTGGTGTGCTGGGCCTGTTTCCTGTAAATCCTGACACTGATGTGTGCCCGAGATGAGCAGGGAGATTTTGCTGACCTCTCAGTTTTTATGAATGTTTTCATTCCAATTTAATCAACAAAAAGAAACCAAATGTGAGCTCAAGGTTTACAAGTAAGACTCTTTTTAACTTGACTCACATTTATGCCTTCTGGAGCTTGATATATGACATATTGCACTGGAATCGCTACTTTCAACTAATCATATTGTTGAAGGAGATCCAACGATATTCTCCTTAGAATCTTAGAATAATTGAATTTTAATCTCTTATATTACAATAGATGCTCGATAAACATATACCTCAATAGACGTCATCAAATGTGATTTATTTTACCATTATGACTCCATTCTGCCCAAGTTGCCTTTGAACTTCACATTGATCCCTGCACCTCCACCTCTGTTGTCAGGGGTCGGGAGGGGAGGACTGTGGCCCAGGTGAGGAATGTGACACTGGGATCAGAAGAGCGAGGCAGGGGCGGCTGCCCGATGACGGTTGGTGTAGGATGAGGTTGGTGCTTACCGTAAACGGTGTGTGGTGAGGACTGGGAGCTCCTCCCAGCAGCGTCAGGCCCAAAGTGCTGATCCGCGGTCCCAAGCCGTGACGCCAGGAGGTGCTCTCCTGCCGACTGCAGTCCAGGTACAAGCTGAGTGTGGATAGAGAGAAGGCCAGGGAGAGCCTGTGCCACAGGCCGTCCCACAGAGCAGCAGCAGGAAACCTTTCAGACATGTGTGGGAGAATTTTACACACATTTAAGCAAAAGCTGGTGTGCTACTTCAGATAGTTATTCTGCCTTCATTGGAAAGTTCAGTTTGACAACTTGTTTCTGGCTAAAGTCTATATTGATCATATTCTCCGACTAATTACATTTAGTCAACAAATTAATATCTTTTTCACCTCGTGGAGGCTGTGCGTTTTTATCTGCGTTTGTTTGTCTGTTATCCGGATTACGCTACAACTACAGGATGTATCACAATGAACCTTGGTGGGAGGATGCAGAATGGGTCATGGAAGAACCATAGACTGGGAAGAACCTATTAAATGTTAATGCAGATCTGTGTGGGTGCCTGGATGCAGCGATTTTCTTTTTCCATTTTCTTTTTCATCATTGAGACCTATAAGGCGTAAGCATGGATTTGAATAATTATCTTTTTTATGAGGAATGTTATCTCAACTCAGTCACAAAATGTATTTTGTAATTTTGGCCTGCGTTCATTGTAAACAGTTTGCTCAATCTTTCTGTGTACATAGTAAACGTGCCTGATCTCAATACACATGTGCAGTATGGCGGCTGTGGCAGAACTTCTAGTTTCAACTGCAGTGATTCAATATAACTCAAAGTAAATCCTGCTGCTCACCTACAGGAGATGACAATGTGACATTTATACTTCAATAAAAATAAAACACTGTTTCCTGTCATAGCCTCGGAAAACTTGTTTTAACTGATTAGTGTTTGTAACACGGAAAAATCCATCATTACTTATTAAGAGTTAATTATTCAAAAACTGCTAATCTGCTGTGGATCTCATTCCATTGGTGGGGACCATTTTAAGCACAAACCTACAGAGTGAGGACATTTTTGGAAAGTGAGGACATTTTGACCGGTACTCTCTTTTTCAATGTACTGTTTGAGGATAAAGACTTAGTTGTAGGGTTTGGGTTAGAATTTGGTTTAGGTAAGGGTTAGGCATTTAGTTTTGATGATTAAGGTTAGGGTAAGGAGCCAACGAGTGTGTGTGTGTGTGTGTGTGTGTGTTTGTTGTTTCTCACTCATAGTGTTGTTGCCAAACACTGACGACAGTGAGGAGTCGTGGGCCAAGCCTCAGCTGGAAAAGCTCCTCCCCCTCCTGGCCTAAAACAACCAATAGCGTCCTCTGCTCTGACCAGCGTTGACCCAGACGCAGACGCATCAGCACACTCAGCTCATCTGGAAACCTGTCATGTAAACGTTAGCGCGCTCACACACAGATGTATACATGCACTCATTCATGTGCCACAAGGACACACACATTCATTATAACCTAATCGGTCACTGGACATGGACAGTTGTGAGACGTGTGTATGGGACAGTATGGAGCTTAGGTTGTGGTGTCACAGAGAGACTGTCCTCACTGAGAGACGCTTCACATGTTAATGTAAACTCTATCACAAAGCTGCCAGATTCAGGCGGCATCTGCAGCCTGTGCGTAAACAGTCAAGGTCAAGTTTAACACCGGGCGCTTGAACTCCATCCTTTCAACCTGCACATCATGGAAATAAAATCCCCTCTGGACAAACAGCCCCCCTCGAAGTCTTACACTCCGCTGGTCAGTTTTCGACAGTATGTCAGTGTGACTGAGCTCCAACACATAAGCCTTTATTTCAAGATGTCTGTGTTTTGCAAAATGGAAATATCACATTTAGAATTAGTGTTTAACATAAGACGACCTTGAAGTAATACATTGTGAACTGCTCTTGGTAAAAAGCTTTTCTTATCTGCACTCGCTGGTATTAGTTAGTTCACAATTGTTGATTCTTACACGGGTCCAAAGACTGAAGCCGTTGGCAGGACGAGTGTGGAATACTGTCCAATCTGATAGGCTGGACATCCTCCCCCATCGTCTGTTGCTGAGACATTGTAATGAGAGGCCGACTGCATGTCCAGAAGCTGCAGCAGATCAACTTCAGAAAGACACAGTTTAAAATCAAAAACCAGACAGCTGTGGAGAGACTTTGATTTCTTTTTAGACAACTTGATCATCAACATAGAGTTTAACGTTCAGATTCTCACATGAAATTTAGAGGGTGTAAACATGAAGGAACATTTTAAAGATCACTATTCAAAAGATTTTGCTGGTGTACATCAACGTAACAAAACAACATCCCAACACACCTCTTCTGACTCAGTCACTCAGCAGAAAAGTGGAAAACAACATTTCTATCTCAAGTGGGTGGGTGTATTGTGTTAATGTGGTGTAAACAGCTGGATTAACCCCAAATTTCCTTTGTAAGAGCTTTCTATCCAACTCTAAGTCAGTGTACCTTTCCCCGCTGCTGATTCCATGATCCCTCTGCTCCTCCCATGATCCTTTGCCTCAGGATGAAGGTAACGCAGCAGCGGCGTGCCCTCTCCCTGTGGTCGCCTGTTAGGACTCACCACACACAGACAAGCTTGAACCCACAGCGCCGAGAGCAAAGGGGAGCTCTGCATCGTGTCCTCAGGACAAATGATGCTGGAAGAACATCTCTGCTGCTTTTACACATGGACCGGAGGGCCGGGCCTGACCGGCATCTCACTACGTCCTGATCTCTCAACAACAAACCAGATCTCTCACCTAGGTCTCTGCTCAGCTCCCAGTCCAAGGACTCTTTCCCACTGGGCTATTTTAGGATTATTTGAACATCCACAAACATGGAAAAACACTTGTTTCCGAGGGAGATTTACAAAAATATTGTAAATAGCTTGGTCTCTTCTTCTTTTCATCCTGTCTTTCATGCATATTTGGGCAATTTCAACCTTGAATCCCAGATAGTATTAATTGTGTGGGCATACACATGTTCCACTAGAATGAAATATAAATGCTAGGTCTGAGTGCTCCCTTTCCAAGATGTATAATATTTATGTATGTACTAGTTTGCAAGAAACAGCACAACATAAAGTATATTTACAGTTTAAAGTTAAATTTCTAAATTATTATTTTTACAATGCATTGTGTTACATGTTCAGATCATTTTCTATATTTGTATATGTGATCTACAATGATGCAGCAGCAGCATCACTGGTGAAGACGAAACGGCTCAAGTAGCTCTAGTAGGTTTAAGTAGAGAAGTTAAGGTTGTGCTTTTACTTAAGTAAAATGTTATTCATACACTACTGCACAAGTGTGTTGGTATCCCTCCCTGACTTAAAGGACTTAAAATCATTGATGTTGCTATTAAGCTTATGGACAGATAAGTCAGCAGCACTTTTGCCAAAACTATTTTGATTTTAATAATTACACTAAGTTATATTTGGGAGCTTGGCTCTGTTTTGGAACATCCCTACCCTTCCATGAGCCTTCATGGAGAGTGAGGCCAGGAGAGCAGATGCTAAAAGACCCAGGCACAGAACAGAACAGACATCGATGACGATGATATTTATATTGATTGAGTCAGCATGAAAAGGAGGCACTGGGGTGGAAGCAGGAGGAGCAGGCAGCCAAAGCAACTAAAATAAAGCGCACAACATGAGCAATTGAAAGCAAAGAAGTATCGATGTACTACACCAATAAACTTGTAATATCAAATGCAGTAAAATCAGCCGCAGGAGAGAAAAGACAAGTGATCTCTCTTTAATGGTCCTTTGAACAGATATGTAAACACTTATTTTTCCTAGAGTCATAGTCATTCTTTGAAATTAAATAAAAACAGTGCGATAAATTAAACATTGATTTATTTTTGTACAGTTTATTCATTCATTATTTACCAGAAAGCATCTCTATCTAGGAAATCCAGGCTTGATGGGGAAACTCTTTGGGCGAGCGTCCCCAGGCACAGAATAGGCTGTTCTGTACAATCGAGTTCAAGTCCTATAGGCTGCGAACTACAGGCGTAAGCCTTAACCCCAACCTGTTTACTGAACCTGGAAACTGTATAAATCCACCCACACTTGAACAGAGGTTTATCCTCTAATATTACGTCTTATTAGTCCAGGAGTATCTGTTTCAGGCTTCAGCAGGTCGGTGTGATCTATTCTGACCCGTCCACATGTGTCCTGTGTTCACATTTCAGAAAACATGTCAAACTCAACATTTCATTACAACTCAACAGCACATGATATAAATATACATTTTACTCAGGGGCAACAACAAATGTGAGAAAGTGTTTGAGGATAATGACAGTGAATGCTGGGAATGAGGAAGCATTTCTCTGCCGGATGTTTCTGAATCACTAAATTAGCCTAAATAAATCCTATTGAACATAATGGATACACAAAAAACAACAACACACCTCTCACACATCTTCCATTATCAAATCACCATGATCATGCATGTTGCAATTTACTATAACACTGGAGCACAGGAAAATACCATTATGCTTGTTTCTACTAACCAAAACATAGACTCCAATGTGACAGAAACAGAGTGGCAGTTAACAAAGACACAAACAGTACTGTGCCTGTGATTCCTCTTTTCCAGTTCCTTGAAATCATTTGCATCACATGTAGAAAAGACATTTCATTTCTCACTGTTTTCATCGTCACGTGACAGAAACACTTCTGAAGAGGTTGAGTCCTCGGCTCTGTATGTACAGGAAGTAAATGGCTTTAGTCACATCTCCACAAAACATCGACAGGGGTAATCCAGCACATTGATCATTTGTGTTTTTTGTCCTACAGGGCCAGAGCTATTATAGTCCGTGATCCCATCAGATGTGTTTGAAATCTCGACTGGTCCTTGTGACGGCGTTATCCTTGAATATCATGCTAATTGATGTATAGTTCATTTTAGGTCCAAGAAAAACATCTTCAGGTTTCAGATGAGAATATGTTACGAAACCACAGTTACAGTATCCTGAGACAAAGCATCTCTTATTCTTTTCTTTTTCACGCCACAGAGCCAACACATAAACTGCCAATGAATGAACACTCCACAGACATGACAGCTCCCTAGAAGTGAAGCCAAAGCATCTTTGGCTGCAGTGTGGGTCATAAATCCCGCCTCCTCCCTGTTAGCAGTTGGGACCAAATTAAAAAGTCACATCAAATAAAGTTTAGAGATGGTCATTTTAGGTAGTTTTTGTCACATCGATGCAAGTTTGAAGGTTCACCTTTCTGGTAAGTTTGGTTTTGATTAGTTATTTGATATATAAATATAAAAACAGGATGAAGCATGATTGACAGCTGAGGCTGACTCTTGATTGGTCGAGAATGTACCTCAATAAGCAGCTTCACGCCACAATCACTCGTACGCAAACTCCCAATTATGTCAAAGGTGCAAGATGGCGGCACATGTGTCCGGGATATCTTCATGTTTGTACAAGAAATATGGGCTACAGTCTGTAGCTGTGTCTCAATTCAGAGGCTGCATCCCACGGAGGCTGCGTTTGAAGACCGATTGAGTCACAGCGCATCGACCAGGCTGTCGCGTTTTGAAGAGTCCTCCTAATGCGTCGTCCATTCCAGAGAAATTAATCCTCAACCATTCGGATCCTCAGGTCAACCTATCCCAGGATTCATTGCACCTCAGTGACAAACCTTTTTCCGAAGAGGTAATGGCGCAGGCAAGAGAAGTCTGATGCTTGAATATCAGGCCTCAGCTCAACCTAACAGCTGACGGTACACATGTTAGAAAAACAAGAGGCATTAAAACATTCTCGTTATGTCCAACAGCAGCTCTGTTGCTAGGTGACAGCAGGACAAGCTGGAGACGCCGATGTCAGAAATCCTCTGTGGACAAGACCGTCTCATTTCGGGTCTTCACGGTCTGTGTGGCCCTTGAATTGGGACACAGCTCCAGTTGCACTCACTTACTCTCTTACTGTTTCACATAAGGACTAAAAAAAGCACTTGACCTTCATTTAAAAGGTCTGCAAATCGATTTCCTGTTTTGACTCCTCATGGATTAATGACGATGTATAATGCCCACAAACCATGTGGATGTAGGTTTTGTAAACATGAACTGGTGGGAATGGCCGCTTATTATCCGGCAACTATTTGGCTGAACCTTGTTTCATTGCTACAGTTACAACTATGCACAGCAAAGACTGACAGCTACCTTCTCAAATGACCTGGACTTATGAACCGAGACCTAAAATACATTCAATGTATTACATTTTTACATGCTATGTTCACCTACAAAAATTCAGTTAAATCCGATTCTACAAGAGTGTCTTTGTTGTCTTTGTTGACATGTACAAGAGCATTGGACACCTCAGATCAACATCTCACCACATTTGATCAAACTATCAAAACACTAACCCGTGTGGGAAGTTCTCGGCCACACATGGGTTTGCCTGCAGCGAGCTACTCGTGTTAGCGGAGGTCTCTGCTATTCTTTTGATTTGGCAATCTTTTATGTTCTCTTCTGAGAGCGCACACACACACACACACACACACACAAACATAGCCTCCCTGCAACTACAAGAGACACACGGGGAAGGACACGTTGCACACAGACACCCAAGTATCCAGATAAAGAGCGGTGGCGTTCAGTCCTGCCCATTATGCTACTGAGAATACAAGGTCTCAGAGCCACAGACGAGCTACAACCGTGTAGCTCTGAGGCGCCCGGTCGCCCCGCGCCTTCTCTTCGTCTTAGCAGCGGTCATCCTCGTCCGTGTCACTTAGCAACTCGCTGGCTCCAGCCGGACTCGTATTGCCCAAGGGCTTGCGGAAATGCCCGTTAGGAACCTGCCACGAGTGTCTAAGCTGAGGGGCGGAGCTTATAGCGTTGGCCCGTCCCAGGCTGGTTGCCATGGCAGTCTCAAAGGTAAGGGTATGCTGCCTGTCGCCCGCCTCGCCACCGCCGAGGTCCGCATGGTACGGGAGGTAGGGCTCTGAGATGTAGCGGTGAGGAGATGGGTGATTCTGTGCTAACACCTGACCTCCGGATGACCCCTGATTCGCAGCGGGGGGCCCGGCCTCCTTGTCGGCCTTCCACGAGGGCTCTGCGGAGCCAACAGGGGCGTCCTGGGCCTGGGTCTGTCCCTCAGAGGGGTTTGCTGGTGAGGGAGAGGTCTGTGCTTGGCAAACCAGAGGAGAATAGGAGATGTAAGGCCGCGGGCGAGAGGGCGTCTGGGGCAGCTGCCGTCGATTACGTGGAGTGCTGGACTCTGAGGCTGAGTGGGCAGGGCTGTCTGAGGTGTTGACCTATAAATAATACAAACACAAAAGGGAGGAGGTCACTCTTACATCCTTCAACTGTATTCAAAGACAACAAAGACTGTTAGTGGTGTGGAGGTCGATCATTTAACACCCCTGAACATCCACCTGTCTCTGTGCGCGTCCTTCGCTGGGTGAGCGGGACCGTCTCCTCTCACACGAGGCGTCCTGGCTCCGCTCCTCAGAGTTGCAGCGGGACACGTCCGGGGACAGTAGGTGGCGCCGTTCCTTAGATCTCCCTCTCTCATGACTACTTGCTTCTCTGTGATTGACTCTTGCACCTAGTTGAGACAAAACATTTGGAAAGAGAATGAAACAACATCTACTTTGAGGTCAAAATGGAGAGAAATACCTTTTTTTTCCTTCATCATTTAAATGACAGGTAAAATTATGCAATTGAGGAAAACTGTTGGAATTACACTAAGTCCTATACTTGAATCATCAGTAAAAACTAATATTCATTGAGCATTTATCAGTTAGTAAGAGATTAAATTGATCAAACCAGTAAATGGTTTAACTATTGGTCAATACTTGATGACATTTACCAATTTAAAATGTGCAATTTCCATTTAAAACTGGGCACAGCCATTTAAAATTGCACAATATAAATAAATGCATATATTTTTTTATTTCAGTGTGTGACTCTATCTGTAATGTAACTGCAATCATTTGTTACTCAAAGCAGCTGAATTATTGCACAATATGTTGAGTTTTGTATAAAGGTATTTAGCTAATTCCCGTATTCTTTTCCAAGTTTATGTTTTTTCAGTGATCAAGCTTTTCTCTTCAGGATGAAACACGACTATGAATATGAATCAGACTGTGGGAAGTGAAGTGATACGTGTCAGGTGACCTCTGTAGCTCCTCTGTCGGGGTCGGTACGTGTCGTCAGGACTGACTCTCTCCAGAGAGTGTTGTTCCTGCCACAGTCCGTTCACACACTGGTCTCCGATGGTGGAGAAGGAGCGCTTCATCAGCTTACTGTCTGCTGACAAGCCAGGCTACACACGCTCCCACACACACAGACACACAGACACACACACAAACAAACAACCACAGGAGGAATCCGTTAGGCAACCATGAAATACAGATCACATCATGTGCCGAGGAACTTCAACAAACTACATAGGATGAAAACAAATAGTTTCAATCCAGTGTAGTAAGGCAGCAAGTTCTCTACCTTCTAATTCTTAAAGTACTGAATACTGGTTTAAATGAAGGTAATTATTACCTGCGGATCGACAGCCAGTCTGGGCATGGAGGACGCTCGGATCGATGCTGTTCGCTGAGGTGATTTAACAACTGTTGGGTCCTGCCTGGCCTGCTGTATCACTTGGTTATACTCCACTACGTCCTGCACCTACAATAATACCACAGAGAGGAGGACTGAGTGGGATTTATTCACATCGTATACCTAGACTCTGGAATCAAACCATGGACACAGCTCTAGTGCGAAAAAAGCCTTTAAAAAAAACAACATATTTGGGCATTTTGTAGTCGGAACCTGAAACTGGGGCCACTGGAGAGGATTTAAGCCTCAGTACATTGGGCTTCCCAAATATATAAAAAACTTTTGTCTAAAAAGACAACTTACTTGTATCATGGAGTTTTTTTTACTCAATTAATATTATTTGTAATTTAGTGTATGAGTTTAGGGTTGACCAACTGGCATCAAGGTACCAAGGGTGACTTGGTAATGGGTAATCTCTGGAAACATTTCGTTAAATTGTTACCAGTGTGTTTAAATGGTGGTGGTGGTGATGATGTGGATGCAGGTAAGGGAGGTAGGGTGAACGGTAGTCATCTTCGCCCTCCTCCCCCTCCTTCTCGTCCCGAGAACGAGACAGCGGCTGCAGGAACATCTCGTGGGGGGACATGGGGCTGAGCGTCACAAAACCTCCTCTGCTGAAAGGACACAAAGACTCAGGGCAACTGCGGCAGACACATACAGATAAATCTTTATCTCCACAAACCAGTACTGTGTGAAGAGAGTAAAATGTGAGTATTTACAGAGCAGATCCGGCACCATGTTGGAGAAATGAAAGGGATTTGGCATTGCATAGGATTTCTTGAGGCAGAGAGGAAGCATCCATACGCTGGAACATAGGAGCGTGTTTCTGTGGGGACACAATGCTTTTGTTTAAGTTAAAACTCTGTGTTTAGTGGTAGCAATATATTCTGCAGTCTCAGGCTTTCAATTAGTTTAAATGTCTTAATAGTGGCCAAGATAAATAATCAGAAACTCCATCAGTGGATGCTTTGTGGAAATTAAACAACCCCAAATTGATCGCAAGGAAAATAAATAAAGCAAGAAAAGTAACACAAGGGACCTGCTCCTCCAGTTGCTGTCGGAGCTTCTTGGCCTTGCTCTGCTTGTAGTAGTCCATGATCATCATGGCAGCATAGATCTTCCCTATGGTCATGTCACTGGCTGAGGAGGAGAAAGTAAAAGCAATCAGACCACTTAACAGCAGCATGTGAGTTGTCTTGTGAGGTTGCAGGTGTAACGCTGACGTCACCTTTGTGAATGGGAACCAGCAGGTCCAGCGACTTCTGAGCGAGATGAGGCCAGATGACGCTGATCTCCTTCTGCAGGTCCAGGTCCATCTGGTTTCTGTCCTCTCCACCTGGAAACGCACAGCAGAGACAATGGGGAACAAAATGCCTCATAGTTTAAGCTCATTTCATTTCGGGTCACAGTGGATGTGTGTGTGGATATTCGGTCTAACCTCTGGCTATCTTGACTTCCAGCGCGGTGCGGATGAGGGCCATGAGGGTGGAGGTGAAGTGGACGGACATGTCATCGTCCACAGGCATGTTCATTAGGACGAGTCTCTGATGGCAGCAGAGGAAGAGTAAAAGTCAGTCCCAACCCAGGACAACAACAAACTATAAAGAAAGAATAATAGATCTGAAATAATAGAAATCCCAGAACGGCTGTGGTGGCTCATGATACTTTTTTGGATCAGCTGCCACGACCGAATCCCTTTCAAATTAGATTTAAACAGATTTTTACAATTGGCAAAGGTCAGACCCAGACATTTAAATCAGTTTTATCATTGTGAGCGTTTTTCAACATTTTCATTGATTTCTCCAAGAATTATTCATGGTTCTTGATATCTGACTAATACATAAGAGCGTGTGACATTTGGTGCAGATCCAAGAACAAATCGTGATCTAGTGAATTCAAATGAGGTGTTATAAGAGGACCGTTGGGCCTTGACAGAGGTATGAACTCTACTTAGTTCCATTCTTGTTCCTTCATGATTTCAAAGCAACTAGCTTGAAAAAAAAGAAGAGCATGTGAGCCACCATGGTCTTTCCGGGCATCTGTACAAATTTGACAAGAGCAGTTCCATTTCACCCACAATTTCACAAAGCTGTACAACTTAAACCAAACTACCCCAATAGATACATGAGTACAGGGAGGGCAGGCGTGTCATTATTTCCTGTGTCTTCTGTTTAGATGGAAGACAAATATTCTCAGCAAATACCCAACAAAGGAATCTTTACGCATGTCCTCTCCTGTCCTCCTGCTCAGAATCTGCAGATAATGTAAGTTTTTATAAAAAAGGACAGACTCACACAAAACACTGTGCACTAAGAGCATGGCGTTCTTCTGTGATGGAACATGCTTGCAAGCTCACAAACTCACGCAAACAACACACACATGTGGCAGGAGGCACATGCAAACAGATACATGTCAGAAAAGGAGAAGTATGAGGGACGTGAGAAAATCCGGCAATCTCCTACAAGTGACAAGAACTGAGCAATTAGATGGTCTGCGCTCTCGTTAAACTACACTGTCGGAAAAATAAAGTCCACCGAGACTCTGTCATCAGGTCACAGCAAACAGAAAGCGATGACTTATTTCTGTGCCAAGATGCAAAGCAAAACAAGCCAACTCATTACTGCAGCGATATACATGTATATCGGATAAACTGACAAATACTGGAGCTGGAACATCATGTGATCAACAGAAAAAAGGCTTTGCCTTTCCAACATAAGACACAGACAGTGTTTTTCCTCATCGGTTAACACATGAAGTGCCTGTTACTCTCCAGCGTTTAGTCTACCTTATATGCCACCTTGGAGGGGCATTTCTTGCCCAGGCCTAGAGGTGGCGACATGTGGGTCAACATCTCATACATGTCTGTGTAATGGATTCGACCACTGGGGGCGCCAGGTAGCCATGAAGATGGGGGATGAGAGAGGGAAGAGAGAAGGAGGGGAGGAGAGGAAGGGAGAGGGGTGATGTTGGAGGTGGAGCAGAAATTGAATAACGGTGGAGGAGTCACGCAGGAAGGGGGTGGGAGGGTAAAAGAGAGGAAGAAGAAGAATGGAGGAGATACAAAAGAAAGGATTATTCCAAGGCAGCACACAGGAGGAGAGAGCAAACGTAGGAGAAACAAAACAGGTTCTATTCTTTCTATGCCGCCAACCGCACATAGAAATCTGGGAAAGGAGAAGACCTCGGACAGGATGAGCCAAGGAATGACAGCCTGGATCTGGTACGACTGTCTAATACTCACGTTCTGTAGTGCTATAGGAGTTCCCGAGGGTTATAACACATTTTAAAACCAGATCCAAAAGATAGAAAGAGACCGGCTTCCATCAAGTTCATCCAAAATCCAAGCTTTAATCATTCAAAAAGTATGTTTTTTTCATAATTCTGGATGAATGAGGGAAACCCTGTGCCTTAGTATCCTGAGGCTGGAGTCATCCTTTGACCTGAGTAACAAACTCCTAAGGATTTATTACTTCCTGAGGTAACGGTTAGTGAAGGGAAGGAGAGCAAGGACAGGAGGGAGTGGTTCTTGACGTTGGGGGGGAACCAAACCTTGCACGCCACCCTGTGGGGGCAGTTCTTTCCAAAGCCCAGGGGAGGTGAGATAGTGCGTACAACTTTGTACATCTCCTTATAGTGCATCCTACCACTGGAAAGAACATACATGTCTTTAGTTGTTTGTCATTGGAGCCTCTTAGTTCACAAGAAGAGTGAAGTGACCTAAACGGAGTCAGTTCTCCGGTGTAAAGATCATAACACATAAAGGCAGCAGTTTTAAGAAATCTTATCATAAACAATATTAATCAAACTTGTTTCACTCTTTGGTGCACACATGAAAATGATTCATAACAAAAATGAAATTTTAAGCTCACGCTGACATTTTCAAACTTTTACTCAGGGCTGGCAGGAAAAGTTCCAGAAAATGTCCGGTGCCCATGGCTGATATTTGCATTCTCATAATCAACCCTTCCAAAAAATGGCATATTTCAGTGGATGTCTGAAAACAGCCTGAGAGCAACTTCTCCAATTATTAGAAAAGATGTTCTAGCCTGTGTCAGCACTGTGATATACTCCTGTCTAGCGAAGATATGCATTTATTCATATCGACAATATACAGTCGCCATAACTTTATTTACAGGGATAAAGTCTTTCTTAATTGTACCACAGTATCCATTTGACATGAGCATACGGTGTATGAACCATGTGTATCACTACTTATAAAGGACCTATTGGCTCTTTGTCTAGTGTCAGTGAGATAAATTCATGTTTTTCAGTGTCCTTGGTGAATAAAGCTACAACAAGTTTGTCCAGGTTTTTTAAGTGACGGTTTCTGTCAAGTTCAGTGCGTTGCCTCCTGTATCAACTACAGCGTGTCTGTATCATATTAGAACTTGACATATGAAAATTGTGCGTGCTCAGACTGCCCTGTTGTTGGAAACACTGACCAGGCAGCACGATCATACTCCCCCCAGATCCTGACGAACTCATCCAGGTGGTGAGGGCCCAGGATGGACGAGTCTCTGGTCAGATACTCAAAGTTATCCATGATCACAGCCACAAAGAGGTTCAGCATCTGGACAGAAGACAAACAGCAGTGGCAAAGAGGCCTTGATGTTTATATGAACATATAATCAAGAAAATGTAAGTGCAGTTCAGCATCCCTTGACAGATGGTTTGGCGCCAGGTGAAAACATTTGCTAAAACATAAGTTATCCTTATTTGAAGTAAAAAATTTAATAGTATTCACTTTTAGTGCCTTTCTTACCAGGAAGGAACTGAAGAAGATAAAGGAGACAAAGTAGAAGTAGGCAAAGTCAGAGCCGCAGCCGCCCTCCTGCTCTGACGTGAGAGAAGGGTCCGTCTCGCACTGCTGCCCCCCCAGACACGACAACATGATCTCCTGCCATGATTCCCCTGTGGCACTCCTGCACACACACACACACACACACACACACACACACAAAGATGCACAACATGAGGAGTTTGAGTCGTCCAGTTCTCCAGTGTATCCACAGTTACGTCTGGTTTGGCAGGAGCAATCAAAGCACGAGGACTCGCACCTCCAGCTCAGAGTCCGTTTTAAGAACCAGCTCTGAACCTGAGATGTGGTTGTGTAGTTAGACACACACATGTACACTACACACTGTATGTCACAATTCTGATCAGATTTAATGTCACTGTTGCTTTTTTATTTTGAGCTCTACTGCAGCCAAAACTGATGGGGTGCGATCTTATGTAAAGGTTTTTTATCCTTCATGTCATATGAGAACAAAATTACACCTTCAATGTGGGAAAATAAACACAATATCAACACTTCATCATAACAATAACTGATCATTCTACCTTTATTTGCTTTAAGGGTAAATGGTAGACTGCAGCATGTATCTCCTCTCGACACTGAGTCGCCCCTTGGGGACTGGGAGAGCAAAGTCTTTCTAATGTAACCTAGCAACGCGATTCAGACAAGATTAAAAAAACGTGTTACTTAGTGAACCAAGTGTAACTAATCAAGAGGAGCACTGGATCACAGCCGGGTCTCAATTTAACACTAAGATACTAACTTGTCGAAAGCACTGAAACAGAGCCGCTGGATTAGGAGGAGAATTCAGTGTGTAGAGTTTCCGACGGGGACAGATGCCACAGTTTCCTACCTGAAGAGCAGCATCAGAGCACAACTGAAGGACTTGAAGTTGTTGTGCTGGTTGATGTGAGTCTCCTCGTTCAGCTTAATGTTCCCAAACACCTGATGCACATAAACACACATTGCAAAACCATTGGAAGCCTACAGAATTTAAGATGGAATTTTCACCATGAAACAAGGTAACTTGTGATGCTTAAGGAGGGAGGATTTTATTCTAGAGTGTGGTCTTCCAGGTTGAGAGTAAGAGTTTTTTCATGTTTAGATTTTGTGATTTCACCTGAATCCCTGTGGTTGCACTCAAATTGCTGCTGTTGGTGTTTAGACTTGCTCTGCTTGTGTTCAAAATGTGCACTCATATATTTAGTAACTTGGCTAAAATTCCAGCATTGAGCTCTTCTTCCACTGCTCACGCTGCTTCTGTGCGCATGTGTAAAACTGCGCTGCTTCTCATGCCAAATTTTGTGTTGAAAAATGACAAAGAAAAAATGTCTGAGTGCAAGCAGTTTGAGCACAAGCAGAGCAAATCTAGGCACAAGTACAAGGGCCTTTGCAGTGCAATTGCAGGGTTTGGAGTGAAAGCAGTTAGACATGCTCTCAACCCGAAAGACCACACTCTTGAATAGAGACAGGAAAAGATAACCCAAAATAAAGCAAGGTGAACACCATCTCTGCAGAGAGACAGAGACTGATCGTGTCTCCTTCTTTACTCCCTCTGACCTGCATGCCAATTATGGCGTAGATGAAGAAGAGCATGGCGATGAGCAGGCAGACGTAGGGCAGGGCTTTGAAGGACTGGACGAAGGTCCACAGAAGAATCCGAATGGTGTAGCCTTGTCTCAGCAGCTTGATCAGACGAGCAGCTCGGAACAGCTTGAGGAAACTCATGTTGAACGTGTCAATAGACTGGTAAAAGGACAAAAACACAGTCAATGTATATATTTAAAGATAAGGTAAAACTGTGCTGGGAAGTGAACAGAATATTAATCGGAATTTCACCCAATGTTCCAGTCTGTCGATGTATTACTTATTACCTGCAGGTCCACCACAATCTCAGTGATGCTGCCCAAGACGGTGATAAAGTCAAAGATGTTCCACGTGTCTCGAAAGTAGTTCTGTAGAAATATGAAGGAGACACTTGGAGTCATTTCCTAAGAGGAACTTTAAGTCACATTCACGTTGCATTTCCGCCTTTTTGCTCTCACCAGAAAGCCGAAAGCCATGATCTTGAGGACACACTCGACAGAGAAGAGAACAGTGAAGGCTGTGTTCAGGTGCTTCAGCACGGCCTCGTACGCCGGCGGTGCAGAGTAATACTGGAAAGAGAAAGGGGACAGAAATGAAACCACAGGAAATTTGTGCTACAAATGAGATAAAAATGGAACTTCCCTAAACAGTTCACTGCAGCTCCGCCTCATGATAACAGGCTGATACCAGTGAGAACCTCAGCCCTGCACCCAGCAGATCTCCGGGTTGATGGAAGATTCCTCCAGACCCATAAATCCTGCCTCAGTCTCTGCACCTCTCATCAGTCGCACTATAAAAGGAGTCATTCCTCTGGGGGCGGCAGCCACCGTTAATGAGGTCATGCTAAATAGCAGCCCCTGGACATTATAGATCAATATTTAATACAGGCTGAGTCACCCTGTGTCTTTCTGTCCGTCTGTCTTAACGAGCAGCGCAGCCCGAGAAAAGGCAAGTTCGGGGAATAAATTGTGAAGCGTGAGCTGTGGAAAAAACCTGAAAACATCAACCGATCCAAAAGCAAACATCACATTGTGTTGAGGTGGTGCTTCCAAAACAAGGACACTTCAGGGTCTGCAACGTGAGGAGTGACACATCTGGGCTTATTTTAAACCCAAAGTGTTAACAGTCGCAGGTTCATAACAGAAGATGTTGCCGAGAAGCGACACAAGGTGAGTTATTTCCTCTTAGCAAACAGGGATGTGTGAAAAAAGTATGTGTCATGTTCAGGAGTGGGGGCAGACAGAGAACATCTTATTAGAGTTCAGTTATTTAGGTCTTTGCTTCATCTTCCTCACCTTCATCATCAGCACAATGGTGTTGAGAGCGATCATGGCCAGGACAGTGTACTCAAAGGAGGGGGACACCACAAAATGCCAGAGACGGTACTGGAACGTGTGACGGTTCTGCGGCATATAACGGGTCAGGGGCTTGGCACTGATTGCAAAGTCTATGCACGCCCTCTGAAATACAGGAGAGAGAGAGAGAGAGAGAGAATGAAAGAGAAATAAATAGAAGACATGGCAGCTATCCTGGACAGGAAGAATCTTTCCTCACCTCGTTCTTCTCCAGGCTGCACTCCTCCATCATCTTATCCCCCTGCTCCTGGAAGGTGATGATGATGAGAGCCACGAAGATGTTGACGAAGAAGAAAGGGAAGACGACAAAGTAAATGACGTAGAAGATTGACATCTCCATCCTGTTGCCGTGGCTTGGCCCTCTGTCCTCCTCGGTCACGTCCACTGAATGCTGCAGGACCCTGAGAGACACAGAGACACCAGGGCAACAGTCAAATGTTTACCAGTTTATCAGTCAGTTATTAGTAAATAACATTCTAAATAATAATTGTAAATCAATTTGACTGAAATTACACCAGACTCATTCATTTCCCATAATGTACTTTGATGAAGAATAAAAAAGTATAATCTAATTACTAAAATAAAACTATTAAATAAAGGTTTAAACTGTTTTTTTTCTTTCTTTCATGTAAAAACAAAAGATGTGCTCTGACAGCTATCACATGGTTGAAAGTATCTGTGCATGTATATGTATATATAAATAACTTGACTCACTGAGGCCATCCCTCCCCAGTGGAAACAGTGAAGAGGGTGAGCAGAGCCCAGATGACGTTGTCGTAGTGAAACTCGTGTCTCTTCCAGTCTCTTCTCTTCACCTCCTTCTTGTCCTTCCCATAGTCGATGTAGTAACCCCTGCAGCAGCACACAGCAGAGGTGTATCAGACTATAAACACATTACAAGTGCAGATTATTTATAGAGAGCCTAAAATGGTTTATTCTATTTATTCTCCAAAAACAAATACAGTTAAACAATATCAACCCAAAAAAGAATGAATTGATTAAATTAATAAAGAAAGAAAGACAGCAATAGTTAGGGAAATTAGAAGTAAGTGAGGGAGAGGAAATGAATAAAGAACAAATTGAAGAAAGTAAGTATAACATCTTTTTTAATTAAATGTGAACAAAAAATAAAGAAAGGTAAATACAGGAAGTGACAAACATAAAAATGAAGACAGATGGAAGTAAATAAACGACAAAGTAGGGAGGAAGTACTGAAAGAAGTAAAGGAGTATTACTGGCAGTCCTTCTCCGTGTCCTTCGAACTGTCAGTACAGTAGAAAAACTTCCCTTTAAAGAGCTGCACAGCGATGACGGCAAAGATGAACATAAAGAGTTTGTAGACAATGAGAATGTTGAAGACGTTCTTCAGAGACGTCACCACGCAGTCAAAGACCGCCTGGAGGAGGAAGAGAAATGGGATAAGAGGAAATAAAAGGTGCAGGGCTTCAGATATTTCATTTTCACATCTTTTCCACATAAAACTTTCAAGATCAGCAGTGATCCATGTTTTCATTCATTTTATCAAATTTATGTTATCCTCCAGTCGGGACTTTGCTTGGTGTTTTTATAATCCAATTTTCAGACAACCAGGCGGTAAAATTAAGATCATTTGCCGACAATATATGTTGAAGAATAGTAAAAATGGAAACTGGCTGCTGGCGTGTAGCCTGTAGCTTTGAGTAATTCTCTCCAGTCATATATAAAGAATATGCAAGTTTTAGTTTATGGATATAGAACACGTAAAAGCATGAAATTGAAATTTGACATGTACATTTGTTTTATATATTTCTGAGCGATTGGTATTAGTCTTCCACCTCCATATCAAATCCCACTTTCACTTCTAAGCCTCTCCTCTCCTTTCTAACTACCAAATTTCTTTAGCTTCTTTATATTTGCTCACCTCCCCGCTCTCTTCCCTCTCTCTCCTCTGCCCTCTCTCTGCCCTCTCTCTCATCTCCCCTCTCTCTTCCCTCTCTCTCCTCTGCCCTCTCCTCTCCCTGTACACAGTCCACGTGTGACGTAAGGCCCCTGATAACACATCTTCATGGTCTAATGATCCCAGCTTGTTACCTCATGGTTTATCACCTTGTCTGACTACTTGTCCTGTCCCTGCTCTGAAGGAGGTCATAGGGTTGGTTCCTGTCGGTGTGTGTGTATGTGTGTGTGAGTGTGGACACTGTGGTAAGAAGGACCACCAATATGTTAACATATACACTTGAGGCCTGCTCATTTTATAAATCAAAATACATTATCAGAGAAGAAAGACTGATTTGGGTACTATACAAATACTAGTATATACTGTACATATGCATTCAGGTGCACTTGGTAACACCTGTTTGACATTTGTATTGCTTTGATCGCCTAGAGTAGTATTTCTGAAAATCTTTTTATCAAGTAGCTCATAATGGTAAATGCTGTCAGAATGATACAAACAACACAAATAGAGATGGGACATGTCTGACCTTGAGCTTGGGAAGTCTCTTGATGGTCTTCAGTGGTCTGAGGACACGCAACACTCGCAGAGATTTGATGGTTTTAATGTCCCGTCCTTTGTTATTTCTAGGCGGCACAACAGAGAGTGTATCACACATAGGAGCCCTTTAAGTTTTTAAAAACTCCCGTGCAGAACTGTGTTTATTCATTATTTTTATATTAAGTTTAATCTGACTTATTCTACACAAGCGATGCTCGGAATATTGCAGGTTTACAGATGCTAAAATCTCTAAGCGGCGGCTTTTACCCCAACACATTGCTGCTCGTCAGTCCAACAGGGGGCGCCATCCACAGATGAAGGAACAACAGAAGAGAGGAACACATATATCAACAGTTAGAAACAGAATGGAAGAGGAGACTACACCTGATTTAAAGACAATTTGATGATTACAGATATGATGAGTGATTGTGAGTAGTTAAAATAAGCCATGTGACTGACGTGAGGGCGAACGCCACCAGTGCTCCCACCACAACGATGAAGTCCAGGATGTTCCACAGATCTCTGAAGTAGGAGCCGTCATGGAGGATCAGACCCTGGTCGATCATCTGAGGACCACACAACAGTATGCAATGGTTTCATGGAACTTTAAATTCTGATCTTTTTAGGTGTTTCTGGTTAAAGTAATAGCTACACAAATCATTACTTATTGTGTCATATTTGAAAATATGTCTATCAAAAACAATCTTTGATGGACAAATGATTTTCATTTTCATGGGGTTTTTCACTTTGGTAAAGGAGCCAACATCTACACACAAAAGGAACTTTGAGTCCCTGAGAGAGTTTCTGTTGCTCCATAGCTTTTTACAATCATCTCATTAAATGACATCATTGGCGCACCATCTTTACACAGTAACTCACCTTAATTATCATTTCAAATGTGAAGACTCCAGTAAAAACATAATCAAAATAACGCAGGACCTGCAAAATGAAAGAGACAGAGAAACAGTCAAAGAGAAAAATTTGAAAATAAAATAATTTGTAGATTTAACAGAAAAAATAGAAATCAGTTATCCAGCAAAACTAGAATCGTCCCCTTAAGCGCAAGTGAATGTTTGTGCCAAATTTCAAGACATTTCTAAAATGTTGCAGTCAAAAGACCAAAGATGGGTTTTGTGAGGTCACGGAGACCTTGACCTTTGACAAGCAAAATCTAATCGGTTCATGGGTTGACCTGAGCGTTTGTTACAATTTGGAATTTCTACTGGTTGATATCATGAAGTCTGAGTCGTTACTTCAGACTCTCAGCTTGAGGTTTAGTAAGAAACACTTGTATAATAATACAACACAAGATAATTAACATCCAATAAACAAGCAGGCTCAGAGTGCCTCACACCTCATTCACCTCACTCATCACCGATCTAATTGCCTCCCAACAACTCACTTTTGGCAACCTTTTCCAAAGCAATTTAAGGAATGTTTTTTGGAATAATTTTATTTTTTTCTTTGTGGCACTTTCTTTGGATGTTTAGCACTGATGAAAACAGAAATGAGGCCAGAGGCACAGATAAAGTGTGATTGAAATCAATCCCAGGAGTTAGTATTGATTTGGTTGATGGTCGTCGCTGAACCAGCAGAAATATTCCAGCTCATATTAGGTTATTAATGTAACAGCTGTCCCTGTGTCAGACACTTACTAAACAGATAAATGAGAGCATATACCTTATTCCAGTCAGAGGAGGTAGCCACAGGGTCCTCAGCAGCCAGAGCTATACTACTGGCAGCTATAACCAGCAGGATGGACATTTCAAAGTACCTGAGGTTCACCACGTAGTGACATGCTCGACGCACCCTGGGGGAGCAGATGGCAGAGTGAGGTCAGGTACCACATGAGACTGTGCAGGCTAAGGCTGGCTGAAAGTTAATGGCAGCAGGAATAAACAGCATGGAGAGGGTGCAGCAAATATAAACTAAATAGACAAAACTCTGAACACCACGTTTGAATTGCCATCGCTCTACATCACAACAATGTTCTCTTGAAACGATTATCCCTTAGGACGCTGCACTGCTGTGAGGATGTCTGTGAAAAGTCTGCTCCATTAAGACAAACTGTAAAACACAGTTTCCTGTGAGAGGCGGGAGTGAAAAGCCACTTACGGGTTGTCAGGTTTGAAGATGAACATGCTGTTTGGCGTCACAGTGTTGACAGGATTTGTGGCCTCGGCCTCCTCCTTCTCTGACTTACAGATTTCAGGATCCTTGCTGTTCACTAGAGGGGGCCAGGAGAAGTCATATTATACATAGTTCGGTTCTGGGATATACTGTGAACTGCATCAGTGGACAAAATGGGGACCGGCTCAGATGGTGATGTGACTCACTGCTTCTCAAAGAGCTTGAACTCTGGGTGTTACAATTTCAAACTAAGTGCGATAGATATAAAGTCAACAAGACCCTGATGTATTCCTTTTGTTCAGATTCTTTCAGTAACAACATTTTTGTCAAATGTGACATTTCTTCAAAAAGCGAATGTGTTTTTGCCAGGTTGAGAATGAAACATGGCTGACAGCTCAGAAAGAATTATGTTCATCCACAGATATGTGAGATGTGGGAAAGGCTTGGATTGAGGATCCCTCCAATTAAATGAATCCTGTCCCATGTAAGAGTAAGAGAGTCGAGCCTGCACCATGTTGGGAACCTGAGAAAAAGTTGTGCAAGGGTGAAAAATATATTTGCATATATCTACGGGTCTGGGCACAGGTCAAATTTAACTAGACGTGGATAGGATGCAGTGTAGTATGTTTTTCATCTGGAGATATAAGAAATTTAAATGATTGTTCTGTTTTTTTAACATCTTAATCAGATTATATGAAGCCTGCAAGGATATGTTTTATTTTGAAAACCTATGTCACCACCTCTGACCCCTTTACTTCCACTCAAATAACTGTCAGTACTGACATCAAAATTGCTCATACATCAAAATGACGATGATGACAAAAAAAGCCGACGGTGAAGAGCTTAAAAAGAGATAAAAAGTAATAGATGTTTGTCACTAAGGAAACAACCTGTCAGTTACAGGTGCAGCAGCAATTTACATATTCATATTCAACGAGGTGTCATGTTAGCAGGTCCGAATTCCACTTATCCTAGGTGACAGGGCTGCAGTGAAGAAAAGGCAGTAATGTCACAAATCCCTTACTAATGTTACCAGAAAGCAACTGAAATCCCCCAACTGCACCAGCACCTGTGATTGTAGAGAGCTCCATACATGAAGTTGCATTGGGCATCTCGAGGACGACACTGGAGCTGAGCTGAGATTTGTCCTCATCCTGCTCCGCCTCCTTCTCTTCTTTGTCGTCCTCTGGTTTGGCCGGGGGGGAAGGGTCTGATTGCTGGAGGAGCATGTCTTGCTTCTGAGGACACGGGTCACTGGTGTTGCTCTGCTGGTCATCTGGTGGGTTTATGTCTCCTTCTTCCCCTTCAACCTTTCTGCAAATACAGAAAAAAATAACGTTGGTTTCATAAAGCAACATACAATAAAGTACGGTTGTAGGGTGATGAATCTAGAGGCTTGAAAAGAAGAGAAAGATTGTGTGTTTGTTTTCAGGTCACATCACAAAAAGTCACTGGTAATAAACATAGAAAAATGATGTCCAGGTATTAATCTGACTCAGAAACCTTTCTGTATCTTATCCTTCACTCTACTTGAAATCATATCCGTTTCTCTTGACCTTATTTGATCTGATTATTAAGGATGAAACTTCCTGCTAAACCATAGATTCTCTATAAAGATGGACGACAAGGCAGCTCCCCAAAAGTAGAGACAAACCATATTGTGCGCCACCTGGTGTCTGGCTACGGTACAGGTCACAAACCGCCACCATGTTTACTGATCAGGCAAATTAAAGTTAAAGAAGCCTATACATGTCAAATACTTTTCTCTCTCAAGGTCATTAAGGTAGTTGATATCACTCGGATGATTGGTTACGTGTTGATTTTCACAGCCAGTTTGGTTTTAATTAGTTATTTCTATACAAAAGGAGGAAGTGGAGACGTGTCGTCCATTTTATTTACAGCCTATTTGCCAAACAAACATGTTTGTCATGTCTCACCTGCTCTCCTCAGGTTCGGAGACCACCTCCTCCTTTTTGGTTTCCACCTCCTTCTCCTCTACTTTCCCGGGGTTTCTCTTTCTCTCTCTGCTGACCGAGCGACTTGCCAAATGGCGTTCGTTCTCGGGCGACGACACCTGACTTTTGGCTCCACTCTTACGGTCACAGTGATGCGCCGCCCTCCTGGCTCTGATCCCACTAAGACCTCCCATCTCAGGAGTCAGCATGTCAATGTTTTCTGGTGGTCTGAACTTCTTCACTGCCCTGTGCTGGCGATCACCATTCAGTCTGGGGCTCCTGCGCTCGCTGATGCTGTTGTGACCCTGATTAACACCCAGTGTTTTACTCTCAGAGACGGTCTCTGATTCTGAAGGCTCTTGTATGGTCAAAGACACAGAGGACTCAGGCAGAGGCTCATTTGTGGGGTCCAGTGACTCAGGGCCAGTAATAGGGGCTTCAGATATGTCACCAGAGAGAACGGCGCCCAGAGGCTTATCCTCAGACATGGGGGAATCCTGGTTCTTTGCTGGGGATCCCAAGAGATCTGCCGGGCGTTTCAAACTCCCAGACGGCGTGTTCTGCATGGCCTTGCGGTGCAGCGACAGTGGGTGTCCTGGCTGGGCCTGGGCTGAGGCCGGAGGCCCGTCCTTCTCCTCGCTGGGGTTGCTGAACAGGATCTCTCGGCTGGACATCTGCCGGTGTCTCCGCAGCTGGCTGGTCCTCTGCTCCCAAACTGACATGGTCATCCTTTTTCTCCTCTCTCCCCTGGACATGAAAGAGTTAGAGGGATTGAGTGGTGGGGGTGGGCGGCCCTCCCTGATGCTGCCCTGCGCCTCCTCCAGGGAGCAGGAGTAGGTGGGGCGGCTGCGGTGGATTGCTCTTTTCCTGTACAGGTAGGGCCGCCTCCTACGGCTTCCGCTGAGAAGAGAAAGACAAGACATGACGTCAGATGCAGATCATTTATTACATTCAGTGTCAAGTTTCGTATACTCGGTTGATTAAGACTTTATTCATCCAGATTTGAAATTAGTTTGTTTGGTGTCAGACTTAAAATTCTACAATAAAAAGTTGTAATTAAATTATCAATCAAAACACTTGCATTAAAAACTTCACATCACAGTACAGAGCAGGTGCTTTGGTCTGACGTTTGAGTGGTTTATCAACAACAGTAAAAAAAAAAGAAGAAGCATATTCATCTTAATATGAAGTAATTTACTGGATCAATGGGGATGTTGGGTGATACATTAACACAGCCTGGGACTGTTTTGTGACTTTTATAACAACAAAAGTATGAAGCAGGATGAAATCAGTGGAAAAGATATAAGAAATGTGTAGATGTGAGAGTTGGGAGGTACAGGACAGAGCGTGAACAGAGCATGACGACACAGGATGAGTCGGGGACATTTGACCCCATTTACGAGGGCAGACAGTGTTACTTACTGGAGTCGAGGACTCTTGTGTGGTCCGTGTTATCAATGAGCGATTGGTTGAAAACAAGACATTAGTGCTTTTGTGGGCAGAGACAAAACAGGGCCAGGAGACACACACAGCAAACGGTCCTCAGAGATCGTAACCTGGCCTTACACACAAAGACCACGTCACGAGAACGACTACGCGCAATGTTTATGGCATTTACTAGATGTTCTCCATTTGTTATTCATCGCTGAAGGCTAGAGCTGCTCTTTTAGAAGGCTACACGCACACATTAAATATTAATTTTATACTTAACTACAACATGATACATTCGGTTTGCAACTGAAATACTGAAAAGTGGACTTTCTTTGCCTCGGTGTGTGTCTCCATTGGAGCCAAGCGGCACATTAACAAACAAGATGGTAACAGTGTTAGAAACAGTTAAAAAACATTCATAAACATAACAGTCAGTACGACATGGATAGAAGACATCATTAAAAGACAGTCAGGGTAACAGTATGGGTAGAAAACATTGAGATGGGTGGGGGGGTAAGAGAACATGTTTAAATACCCTTTGTACAAAAGCCATCACATTGGGATGCAGCTCTGAACACCACTGCCACCTCACTCACACACTTGCATTCCTTCAGGACATGCTCGTCAAGCCAAGGTCAGGAAATCCATGTGCGCAGCTTCAGAAAATAATGTGCTAAAATATTCAAAATGCTCAAGAGCTTTTGAGGCGAGCGATCGAAGACTTCACAGCGGAAGAAAAACTGCACACACACTGAAAACACCATCCAGATATAACAGTTTTCGTATGATTTGATCCATTCTCCATGAGCATGTGTGCAACTTCGGTTTTTCTTCCCGTTATCATGCTGACCAGATACATGCAATCCCTGGGTGAAATGATCATCAGCCCCCGACATGCAGCATCTGTCTCTCTCTCTCTCTCCGTCTCTTTTTTTTTTACTGAGCAAATGCTGTCATGCAAGTTGCTTCAAGGTCACCAGGGCAGGTACTTGTGGGGTTTCACAGCTGACATCAGAGTTGAGACCAGGAGCCCTTAAAGTTCACAGTGTCCTCTCTGAATACAGATGCCGGCCCAGACGACCCTGAGGTATTCCAGTCTCCTCCATGGGCTCTGACAAGGGCCTGACCCCTCAGCTCGCTCAACTGACACTGAACCACTGCTACACTTTCACTTTCTGCCCTGGTTCTTCTCCTGGTTCGGCCTGAGCCTTCAGTTCATTTATGTGCAGGAAGTTTCGAGAAAATAGCAACAAAGGCCTTGAGGATTGAGGGCAGGAGGAAAGGTTAGGAAGGAAGGGAGGGAGGGAGGGAGGGAGAAAGTAAGAAACGAAGGAACGAACAAAAATAAAGATCTAGGGTAATAAAAACAGAAAGAAAGAAAGAGAGGAACAAGAGAGAGACATAATGTCTCTGTGTGACAAATTGTTAACTTCTGAGATCTTCCACATGCACATGCAACAAAGTGCTTGTTTTCTTGAACCAGACGTCCCCACTCGTGTGCATGCACATGCACGTCCAGCAGCTATAGCGATGCACTGAGTAATGAAGCAATCCACCGGGCAGGAAGCCGGACACTGAGAAAACAAGGTCACGTTACCTGAGGAATCAAACCTTCCACAAGTGAGACCACAGATCAGAGCCTGCACACTTAGTCTTACTTCTCCTATACAGCCGTGACATCCACTTTACTGTTTTACTGTAACGGACACACCGCGCTAATTTGGACACTGAGTAACCCTGTCTCCATGACAACACTACAGGCACCTCCCACCCCTGGTACGGAACCGGTAACCATGGAGACATAGACTTCAATTAGGGGAAGATTGCAGCGCTGCGAGCAGGCAGAGGTTTGACAGGAGGCCTTTCAGTCTATCAATAAGTCTCCGGCGGGACAGACACAAATACTGATTAAGCTTCAAGTGACGTGTTACGTGACGAGCCTTAGCCTTCCTCTACAACTGCTCTGCGTTATTATTAACCCTAACCTACTGCACCAAATGATAGGACTGGTCATTTGCCGGAGGACACAGCAGCCCGTGCACAGTGTTGCACCGGGGGTCGGACCCATAGAGGCTCTCTCTGGAGGGAGCGAGGGCGAGGAGAGGTGCAGGTCAGGCAGGGAGAGCGGTTTCTTACTTACTCTGAGGACATAAAGGAGGACAACGGCCCGACCTCCTTGGCTTTCTGGAGAGCGTGCTTCTGGTTGAACGCTCTCTCTGCTTCCTCTTCATCCTGATCAAGAGAGGAAAAGGCGGCTGAGCGACTTAAGCATCTGCGAGTTTAAATAATTAAACAGAAGCGAAGTGAAAAGTAGGAGAGAGCAGAACTGGACTCGACAGAGTGAAGAGATTATCATCCAGCAGAAAGCTAAATGTTCCATCAAGAATCAAAGCAGATATCAGAGCAGTCTTACTCTTTACAGTTAGATCTCTGTTTAGTACCTTGGTGAGTTCTTGTGCATTGGCAAGATTATCCACAGCGATGGCCAAGAAGACATTCAGCAGAGTGTCTGGTCACAGCTGAGTTAAGGACTGACACCGACTCCTTGTTAAGAGACTGATAACTGTACTCGCCTGGGATTCAACCATCCAGTCAGTCTGTGTGATCCAATCCAGACAATGGACCACACGTCACCTCTCACATGCAGACTGTATGCTCTGTTACTTGAACTGGTGCAAGGGAAGGAAGAGGGAAAATGTGCGTGTCTTAAAAATGTAGCAAAAAAAAGTTTCATAAAATAAAAATAGAGTGATAAATTATGAAGTGATTTGATTAATGTAAAGCTGATTTGATTAAAACAGTCAAACTCAGTCTTACATTCATCATTCACACAGCAAGGAAAGGAAAGTGGCCTCGAGGGTGGAAGTAACAGAAAAGAATTGGAAGTGGGAGTGACAATCCCCCCCCGAATTAATAATGGGAATTAATAAATGTGTGTGAATTGAACAAAAAGAGTCACATTGTATTTATCTTATGTCTGGAGTTGGTGATTGAAACCTGGACTAAAAGATGAGAAACGAATACGACTGAATTCAACAGGTGTCCAGAAATGTAACTAGTGTACGACACACATGTAAGCAGGGTTTTGGTGACATGTTAGCCAGAGGACGTTGGTAAGGGAATGGCAAATCATTTAGATGCTCTGAGTTGAGTTTTCCAGGTGATGCTTCAACTGTAAAGTGAATAAACCCTTCCACATCTGTCAGAGGAGTCACGAAGGATACAGTTTCCAAACAAAGTGAGCACAATAAAGTAGATGGAGGACCACATGCCAGACTTCACTCCTCCTTGAGAGCGAATACCGTTGTACATAACCTCGTTCCAGTCCTCTCCAGTCAGGATCTGAGAAAACACACACACACAGTCACACAGGATATCGTCCACAGACGTTGTGCTTCGCAAGCATCAACGATGTAAATAATAACAAATGAGCTTGCATTGTGATTTGCTGTAGTCAAGGTGTGTGAGGCAGAGAGCAGTAAATCGTCACATTTCCAGACCTGAAAGACGGTCATGATGGCGGCGGGAAAGGTGTCAAAGTTCGTCGGGGTGTAGTCCTCAAAGATGAACCTTCGAAACAAGATGTGACACATATGGTCTTCAAAAAGCACAGTCAGAGAAAAATCAATCTTCCTCCTCTTTGACTGGCTGGCTGATGGTGAAGCAGTTGGATTTTTTTTCTAAACTCTGTATTCTGGAGGCCAGTTAATGCCAAGCTTATCTAATTCAGCCGGCCTTTATTGAAATGACAGCATGTGGGAAACAGCCTTGGACACGAGGGAAATAACTCTATAATGAGAACAACTGTGAACAGGACAATCTGTTCGCTTCTCACTTCTGTGTCTGTTCAATACAGAGAAATCAACTGAACCAAGTGGCTACATCAGACCTCAATCTACCTCGGGCAACGTGCCTCTTAACACATGATACCCAGCTACATGCACTAGTGTTTTGCACAGATCGATAACACCCATGAAATGCTGCAGTGGAAGTGTGAGTTGTAATTGGGGGCATTTGTCTGTTCGTCACAACGATGACTCGGGCAGTTTTAATCCAATTTGGATTAGGTGGCAAATTGTTTAAGGGGAAGGGTCAGGACCTGTAACTGCAGCCAGCCACAGTTGGTGGTGATGGAGTGACGTCACATTTGGGGAGCCATCTGTTGTCAGCATTTATATACACTTCATTACATGACAAAAATATAAATAAATGATGCTCCTCGGCTCCTGTGATCACATATATTTTTTCAATTTAACAAGGCAACCCTCTTTAAATCGACAGATTATAACAGTTTGATAATTTTGTCAATCAATAAAGGGTAGCAGCTATTGAATATTTAAGACTTCATCAGCGCGGTTGTTGTGTCTCTCTGAGTGCTTTTCTAGCTGCTGATGACTTTTTACTGTTACCTGCCACCGAAGAGCTGCATGCCCAGGAGCGCAAATACAAGGATGAAGAGGAAGAGAAGAAAAATGAGGGAGATGATGGACTTCATGGAGTTCATCAGAGAGACCACCAGGTTTCTCAGAGACGCCCAATACCTTGACAGCAACAAAAGGCCTTGTTAGTGGGGAAAAAGACAACAAAGTGCATAATTCTAGTACTGAAATTAATTAGTATATAAGTGAGCTCCAACACTAAAGTAAGAGTTTTACTTTGTAAGATCTTACAATACAAAGACGGTGGAAGTGACTAACTTGGTGATCTTGAAGATCCTCAGCAGACGGAGAGCACGCAGGACACTGATGCCGAATGAAGTTCCAGGCCTGAAGAAACCCCAGAGCACCTCAAAGATGCTGCCAACAATTACCTGAACAAATAAACATTCTTAAGGAACTGCAGCTTTAATAAAAAACACATCAATAAACTGATGTATAGGGACAATTATGACATGATGACAAGAGAGGAGAGACAGAGCGTGACACACAAATGATGCAGAAAGAAGGAGATATATGGTGTGAGAGAGGATGCTGCATCAAAAATAAACACAAGCAGTTGAATTTTGGGAGAAATAAATATGAGGAGAGGGAGACAGAGTACTGACGCTGCAGTCAAAGCGATTAAAGGAGGAGTGGAAGTAGAGACGTGGTCCCAGGCTGTACATCTTCAAGAACATCTCAGTCAGGAACAGAGCTAGGAACAGGAACTCTGCATAGTCTGGAACAGAGACAGTCATTACTATTCTGAAACTGACTTATTGCAAAAACGTGACAAAAATTTGAATTTTAGATTCCTGCAGCCGCCTAAATGAAGTGTGACTCACAGAGGAAGGTGGACAGCCAGAGAGGCTGGTTGTGGTGAACTATAGCCACACAAAGTGTGTTGAGGGCCACTAGGCCAAGCACCGTCCAATAGAAAGTTTGTGTCTTCACCACGCGGCGGATGGAGATGCGAAGGAGACGCTCCTTCCGCCGAAAATAGGCTGTCGGACCTCGCTTGACGCTCCTGATACTCGGCCTGGCCATGGGGACGCCTGGGGGGAAACAAGAGTCAGAGAGAGACAGTACTTGTACAACATGTTCCCACTCGAATCCAGAGCCCTGAGTCTGAGCTAAACATCCTCATCAAGTATGCACCAAGTATGCACTGCAGTATGTACACAATATATGCCCATATTTACGAGCCTGTCCAGACTCCCACTCACCCACAGAGGAGATGTCACCATATTGCTCTTCCCCTGGTTGCCCTCGATGCCCCACATCCATGCCTCTCCTCTTGATGGTGGTGGCTCTCTTCAGCACTGCTGACAAAGCATGATGAGAATTAAAAAGTTCTACACGCTGCACAGACAGTAATGCATTCTATGAAAGTAGAGGGAGCAGACTGTCAGGGCAGTGACACAAGGCCGACGTCTGGGCAACACCATTGTAGCAGTTTTTCCTTGATGATGTCATTTTGAATCACTGATTTGATTTTAGAAGACAAGAAAGATCTGCACACCACAATCTTTAAAAAAATCTACAAGGTAACCTGAAGGGCCTGAAGAAGGACCTGTTCCTGAAACGTTACCTGGGAGGTCAGTAAAAACTTAGGGGAGCATTAAATAGTGCGCGGACATTTCTTGTCTTCAGGTTTTCATCGCTTCTGTCCAGCACTGTGTCCTTATCAAGTTTGGAAGTGAGCACTTTCGTATACTCGCTGTACATCAACATGGCCCAATCAGCACTTTGTATGACCACCCCTTCATTATAAAGACATCAATAAATAGACAATATGACAAAGCAGTGAAAAGGAGCATCGGCATGACAAGCTCATGCCTGTGAAGCTTCAGCTGAAAGGCAAAGCTAAGCTCATTATGAAGGAGATAAAAACGATGATTTAATGTTTGTGTAATGATCCAAACAACTGAATGGAAACCTTCAGCTTCTATTTTGAGATCTCCATCAAGGCAAACCATGCTCTGAGGCGATTTGACGGTCCATGCATCTTCAAGTGCTACAGCCACACAATGTCGGGGGGGACACGCCGTGCAGTGCACACATGCCGAGCCGAGTGGGATGAGTGTTCACGGATGTGGTTATGGTTACCTTTAAGCCTACACCACTAACACCTTCCCGCCACCTTGTGCCGAATCTACTTGAGGTCAATATTTGCTTGAGGACTTTTATTTAAATAAGCCGCTGTTCAAACATATATATACGCACAAACACACACACACATATTGCCACCATTTCACACATACATGAGTGTTTACAAAAGGCAGGGATGATCCTGTCAACACACACAAACACGCACACAGAGGTTGCTAAGGCAACTACAGTGTGGCAACGCTATCAGAGCCTCTGCATTCATTTCCATCCCAGCAGCCTGCGACCTGTTTACACTCAATATTTGCATCATTTCGTTGATGTTGTACTTCTGTGAACTTCAAGTCAAAGAAACACACTGAAGGAGAAACACTCCTCACTTTTCTATGAGTAAGTGTTTGCATGTGCACATTTCAGTGACAGCGTGTGAGTGTGTGTGTGTGTGTGTGTGTGCGTGTGTGTGTGTGCGGTGGGAGAGCAGAACAGAGGAAGGTTCTCACCATAGGCACCACCTGTACTCCACTCTGGGAGACTCCTGAGAGCTGCCAATCAATCAACATTTAATAAAAGCCCGCTGGTTTAGCGAGGAGGAAAGGTCACAGAGGAGCTGAGAGGGTCAGAGCAGGAACTCAGCCCTCTGTGGAGCCCTGTGTCTAGCGGCAGGTTTGACACCATCACTGGTAATGCTCTCTCTATGTGGCAGTCAGAGTTGCAGAGTGAGATGTGCAAGTGCAAGCTCAAATAGTAAATTGATATAGATAATGATATGGATTATTTGCTAGTGGTTCCATTATATTTTACTTGGGTTAAATGCTAACATCAGCATACTAGCATGGTCACAAGTTTAATTCATGAAAGCATGGTCTGTGGCGGTTAATGTTAAAATCCAACATATTTTTATCTTGGTATAGTATTTATCATGTTCAACATATTTGCTCTGCGTGTTAACATTCGCTTATTAGAGTAAGTTGGCTAAGTAGAGCTACTGAGGGGAATGTTATATGTTTAGCACACAAACCAATGTGTTATCCTATAGTTTTGACCTGAAGATGGCGCTATATCAGGTCAGGGGACAACCTAAATCTTGGCTGTCCGTAAGCGTCGTGGTGGCTGAAGGGAACCTCCTTAATTGGTAATATACAGAAGCAATGGTTTCATTTTGACCTGATGATGGCGCTAGACAAAAATTCCAAGGATCACAAAAGATACTAGGATTCATCCTCTGGTGATTTTTTTTTTTTTAGGGGGGGGGGAAATCAAAATGTATAATATAGATAGAGTTTATATAGAATATATTTCAAAAATGTATAAACCGGACCAAACATGTTGAAAACAATTTGATGTCTATATTTGTATTTTAAGAAAATTTGTGTTTAACCTAAAATCATAAAAATAAACAACAAAAATTATAACAGCATATGACTGAATAGCCTTTACAAAGCACACTGGCCAGCTTAAAATAGAAACAGAATGTAAAGCAATGTGAGAGCGTCAAAGAAACCAGAAACACAAGTTCTTACCATCGAGAGCAGAGGGTCCTGTATTCTTATTCTCCTCCGCAAGCATCACTTCCTCTGGAAAGCACAAAGTCACAGTATATTCAGAAATGAGGAGCTGATGATGGCTCAGATGCAGATATACTGGAATCTTCTTCTTTGCAACTATATTTGCTGCTCAATTGTGGCACAACAAAAAGCCGACATGCAGGCAACAGGTTGCATAAGTTAGTTCCACAATTAAAAGGATTAGTCTGAGCCTAAAGTGAAATATTGATTTTCCTTTTTGTCATCAGGAGCCAAATTACTGGGTCTCCTCTCGGCTGTGACTGGGAATAAAGCCACCTGCTCTGTCGATCCAGGCCCGGTAACCATTGAGCTCTCTCTCAATCTGCTGCTGGCGTCTCAGTTTCATGAAGGCCCTGCGGTTTTCCACCCGCTCTCTCTCCTTGGCAAATTCCCTGCAGAGACCACAGAAACATGTATTTACTCTTTCAGGGTACAAGGATTTATGGTCAAGGGGGTAAATAATTACTGGGAGAAACTGCTGTTGTTGTCGGGAACTAGGCTCTTTCATTTTTTATTCAACCACAAAAGGAGAGAAAAGAGGAGAGGAGAGGAGAGGAGAGGAGAGGAGAGGAGAGGAGAGGAGAGGAGAGGAGAGCAGAGGAAAAGATGGGGGAGGAGAAGAGAAGAGAAGATGGGGGAGGGGAGGTCTCTTCTCTTTACCAAGGAGATAATGGCAATGGAACCCCAATTAACCTTTTGTAAAACTAATTAACTTGAACAGAATCTGACACCAAATACTGAGACACAGTTGACAGTATAGTTTCTCCACAATCCACACAACATACCAGGGAAACAGAAACTCCCATTAACTAAACAAAGTAGACCTGCAGCTCATTTGATAAATTCCTCAAAGGATGATGTGAAGGACCTGGAGACCAGGCTGAACCTGTGCACACTCTTGAGATATCTTCATAGAGACCAAAACAAACAGAGCATTTCAGCAGTCGTCAGTTAATCCTCTTAGTCATCTGATGGGCATAAGGCATCTTTGACAGATTTTTGTTTTACAAGGAATAATTTATAGCTCCACGTCGAACCCCCTAACCTTGAGGGTTGGTGTGCTTTTTCTTTGCCCCTCATCTGAGACCAATCTAGTCAGTAGAAGCTTTTCTCAAGCCTCTCCACCAGAGAGGTAAAAGCACCAGGATAAGCAGTGATACACAACATGACCTCTTGAACATGATATCTCAAGTTTGCCTTTGGGGAATTTTTTCAACTTTGGATCATTTGTCACTTGGACTCAAAGATGTACTGATTAGATTCCACTTCTCAAAGGTCTAGAATATTTAAATAAAAATATATGCATACAACCACAGTTGTACTAGTTTTTATTGATTCAGATCCTGCAGTGACTTTAACAATGACTGACACATTTAACAATGACTGACAAGACTACCTGAATGCAACATTTAACCACGGACCAACACGCAATGGACTGGAAAGCTCAAATAAAGGGCTATGACACAGGCTAAATTACTGAGACACAAATAGGCCGACCCTTAACTGGGACACTCTGTCTGGCCGTCAGACACTGAAAACTCAATATGCTTAAACTGGAAGCTGAGGAATAAAGGGCGAACCTACCCAGAGAGGACTCCTAGCACCAGGTTAAGGACAAAAAAAGAGCCGATGATGATGAGAGGGACGAAGTAGATCCAGTTCCAGCTGGGGCCCAAGGCATCGTCAGTCTGAGACATAAAAAAAAAAAAAAGTTAAATCTTTATAAAAGACACATGCTGCCATTGCAACACAAGACAGAAACACAAAGAAAGTTTAGGTATTTGTGTGGCTGCTGAAGGTTTGAGCCCGGGAGAAGGCTGGGCTCCGAACAGAGACATCAGGTGTATATCGATCTGCTTCAGCCTCACAGAGAGAGTGTGTGGAGGTTTTCTGTGGCTGTATAAAGATGATATGTTGCTTCTCTGCTTTAAAGAAAACCTCGACCTGAGAAAGTTATATGGTTTTCTGAGAACACTGGTGTCAGTAGTAAGCAGTCCTGTTAGAGCAACATGTCATCTGTCTCTTTCCTCTGTCTGTCCTCGTTCGGCGTCACTTAGTAAACAAAAGACAATATTTTTCTAAATTGGTGTGAATATAGAAAAAAGCTCAATTGTATGGCTGTGACACATTTGGGAAAAACTCTGTCATCTACCTCTGACTAAATCAGAATCGAATCTGAATCAAAAAGCTATTTATTTCTTTTGTAAAAATACAGTGTATAAAGGTTTTACAAAATAGTGGGTACACCATAGTAATCCCAGGAAGATCGTAAATTGTGGTCATAAAGGGAGGACCATGGTCAAGACCAATACTCAGACAGACTGTGACATTCAAACAATGCCTGGTTGTTAATAAGGGGCCATACCATGACATGAAAACATTCCCCACACCATTTAACCACCGACAATCACAGTCTGGCTTGTTAACACAAGGCTGGGTTCATAGAATTATGCTATTATTGCCAAATTCTGACTCTGCCATCTGCAGCCTCAGTACAAGTTCATATTCATTGGACCAGACTACATTTCCCAGTTTTCTATTGTCCAGTTTTGTTGAGACTGTGCCCATGGAAGCTCGAAATACTGTTTTTTTGGCTGAACGGAGACGAACCCGACATGTGTTGTTCTGAGAAACTCTACAGACTGTTGGAAGTGAAAATCCAAGGACATCGGCACTTTCAGAAATATTCAAACCAACAATCATGCCAAGCTTCTGTTATGCTGCTGACAAGTAGCTGAATGATTTTCTGCATTACACTGCCGCTGCATGATTGGCTGATTGAATGATCGCACAGATAAACATGAGTAGAGGTGGTCTTACTATAGTTCATCATATCCACTTATACAGAGACTTTGCAAACGTCAAAGCTAAGCCGCCCCACGTGATGGCAATGATAATTATTTTGCAATGTGTTATTCTAATGACTTGTTATAATGACATGATTTCATACAGTGAACAAGGTATTGTAATTGTGGTCCTGCTGCGAGCAGATGTGAGCATGATGAGACGTGATTGGTCTGATGGTCACACAGGCAACAGTTTCATCAAACTCCCAAATGGTTCCACTGGCTGCCTCTCTGTGTGCACACTGTGTCCGCCTGCTCTTCTCACTGTGACATAGATGCTTGTGAATCCCAGTGCAGCGGCACAATCCCTGTCTGACACTTAAATTATTACTGGTTCCAGTGCTCATTACTTCAACACATGTCACCGGGAGATGCAGCATTATAAGTTCTCCGGATCACTTTTGTAAAGCTTTCAAAACACCGTCTCTAAAAGCAAGGCTGGTGGATCTTGAGAAGTCTCTTCAGGACTTCTAAAAGACTTTGATCCAAGCTTTCAGCTTTTTTTGTTGGTCTTAGAGCAATAGAAAGTCCAGCTCAGATCAAATATCAAGTCACATTTTAAATAAGCTCACGAATTTAGCACAAAATGGAAGAATAAATGGAGTTCAGACAACCGACTGGAACTGTGGCGCTCTTTTCATGTGATGTGTCTCACTCTCAACAATTTTCTATCATATACAAACTCCTGGTGGTATATTTCCTGTCTTTCGCTTTGCTTGTCAATGCCTCTGCTGCCCTGCTTGTTGATTCATTATACTGAAGTCAGCCATATTTCATACGTGGGCAGTCTAATCTCTATTCAGGCCTTGCAGCATACGCCGGCTAATAGAAAAACAGGAATCGACAAAGCACTCTGCAGTTTCAACACTAAGATCAGAACCCAGTAAACTTCCTCCACATGCGCTCTATCCACAGGCAAACAGTATGAGAGGCGAAGATACAAGCTGAGGCCCATTCTCTTCATTATGGTTAAAAGAGTCTAAACCCTCATTCAATCAGTGAGTGTCACACGTCTGAGTGCATGTGTGTGTTCGCTATCTTACATTGTAGAGGACAGTGGTCCATCCCTCCATGGTGATGCACTGGAAGACAGTGAGGACGGCAAACAGGATGTTGTCAAACTGGGTGATGCCGTCATTGGGGCCGATCCAGGTGCCGTGGCAGGCGTATTTGGACGGACACTGACGCACACCACACGGGAACTCGTACTCAGAGGAGTCCACTGTCTCGTTTTCTGAACAGGAAGGTATTGAGGGTTATTTTCAATTCAAGTTAAATTATATTTGCATCGCGCCAAATCACAATATACATAATCTCAAGGCTCTTTACATAGAAGGCCGAGACCTTAGTGTATATATAAGGAGTATAAATATTTCACTGAGGTCTAATGATATTTAAGCTTGAGTAAATTAAGTTTGAAATATTAGTTTTTAATCTACGTACCAAGTGAACACCATTGACCTATATAATTAATTACCCAAGATTTAACTTGTGTGACATTCAAGTTTCAACCTGAAACACTTCTTATTGGCTAAACAGTCAGTAAAGTAATCAGTAAAGTGTAGTGTACAAATAAAGACAAATCTCTCTCCATCACCCAGAGTACCTGTCTGCTCTGTGATATGACTGTGATGTGACTACTCAATGACATAAAACGCTCCCTTCCGTGTGTCTGTGTTATCTCGCTGTTCATTCAGCTTCAGTGTGACAGTGACAGGAGCGGCTCGGTGGTTAATGGCAGCTGTGGACGTACAATAAACCATTGTGGTGCGCAGCTTTTGTTGGATTTAATTATACAGGACAACAGCGTCGGTTCGGTTTTATCAAGTCTCCAGGTGCAGCCTGCCGTCACATCGTGTGCACGCATGTGTTTCGGGAGTTGTGGTTATAACAACAGAGCCGCTGCCTTCTCTGTGAATACACATGACATAAAGCCACACATACACACTTGACATGAACAATAACAACGGTGTAACCCCGACTCAGTTTGTTGTTAAAAATAGCTGTAAACTGAATCTTTTATTTGTTCATATTTGTTTCAGAATAATTAAGATCCTTTCTACATGCTACTCTCCTTTGTGTCATTCCTGCCATCAGTGTTTGCTAGCTGTGTTTAGGACGCTCCCCTGTTATATAATGAAATTCAAATCAGATCTTAGCTTGAGATGAACAACAATATCTGAATGATGGTACAGGATGTTACTATTGGCTACTATCACAAACATCCCATTACCATCTCCTCACCTTGTTATCTGTGCGAAACTAATGGATGGGAAATTATGTGTGTGTGTGTGTGTGTGTGTGTGTGTGTGTGTGTGTGTGTATGCTGTAGAGAGTGGATACTCAAACTGATCCTGTCAGGACCTGTCGGGCCTCTTGGGCCGGGTCCGGACAAAGATTTTGAAATATTTGGGTTTGGTCTGGATTTCTGTGACATTGGCTGGCCGTCTACTTGATTTTTTACAGTGCACATGTTTCTAATTGTGGAAAACATTTGGCTTGATCTGTTGGGCTCATGTCGGGCTCAGCTAGAGTTCTCTTTTACTCTGTCAGGGTTGAAAAGAAGATTACAGTCCGATCACTCTAGTGGACAGGGTTAGTATTTAGTATTTAGAGTATAGAAAGCAGCTGTTGTCAAAGCTGTCATTTAAAAATGTCCATTTTGTTTTAAGATACATGCTGTGCAAACTGAATAAAAAAGTAACACTATACTTATATACTGACTTTAATATATTGGGAGCAGATGTGTATAACTATGTGAACCTGTATACGACGGAGATAAACCACAAGTGTATCTGTACCCAGTATCCCAGGCTGTGGTTTGCAGGTGTAGTGCAGTTTGCCGCTGTAAAACTCCAGGCCTATGATGGCGAACATGAGTATGGCAAAAAACAGAAGCAGGCCGATCTGCAGCAGAGGGACCATGGCCTTCATTATTGACTTCAGGACAATCTGCAGACCTGGAGGTGAAGCACACGACAGCATGATTCATGTGAGATCACATTTTATACAAACCTATGATGCACTCATGATAAACATGTTAAGATTGATCCCTTATGCTTCACAGTACATTTTCAAAAAATTATATCCAGCAGACATTAAATGGTGAATCAAATGATCCAATTTTCCAACAACTAACAAAATCAATTCATCATTCTAGAGTATTTTTAGCAAAATACGAATATAAATATGTGTTTCCACTGTCTCAAATGAGATTATTTATTTTGTCTTGTCTTGAAAGAACGTTTCTTTTGAATTTCTTTTGAATTTCCAAGGAGCAAATAATGGAAAATGTAAGGGAAACACCATTAGCAGAATAATCAATTGTAAAAATAATCAGTAGCTCCAGCAAGTTTATTAGTTATCATAGCAGCAAGTTATACTGGACTGCATTATTTTGAAGTATTCAATGTATATATATATCTGTATTTATCCGTTGATATAAGTGTGGCACTTACTGGGGATGCCTGAAACCAGCTTGAGGGGTCGAAGCACTCGCACCGCCCTCAGCGTCCTCAGGTCCACTGAGATGTTCATATGTGCCCCTGCTGCAGCCAGTATCCTATAGAGGTAAACACATACACCTGACCATTTACAAACACACACAGAAAGAATACACAGACACAGCTACCTTTGTGTTGTAGATGCTTTTAAATGCCACAGTTTCTTGGTTTATGGAGCTGTGTAAAAAAAAAAAAAAGACCCAGTCACACTAAGGCCATCATACATGGTGAGGGAGGTTTGCTCAGATATGGAGTGCATGAGGACGTGAGGGTCTCCAGCAGGCAGAGGAAGCAGAAAATAACGAGGATGCTTTTGGGGCTTTTGGCTGTTTCTCTGTGTGTGGGAGGACGACTGTGACAACTACTATTTAGGAGGAGAACAAAGAAAGCAGCTCCATCCAGGGGGGGGGGGGGCAGGACACCCTCCGGCTGGAGAGACGCGTATAGCTCGCGGAAAAATGTGCACACAAACACACACGCACAGACGCAAAAACCCTGTGCCTTTATCCCTCATCTGCTACACAAAGCCAGAGTCTTTCAGAAATTCAATTTTTTACTTTGTTTGTTTTCTTTTGTGTCCTCCGTTACCCCACCCTGTAAACACACCTTTGTGGCCTTCAAACCCTCAAACTGATGAGGAAAAGAAAAGCAGTGTCTGGTGACCCCCCCCCCCCCCCCCCCCTCGCATGCTTCCTAATTAGTCAGCCTCCCTCTCTCTCTATCTACACCTTTCTGTTGCTCTTCCCGTCGCTCTTCACCTGTTTTTCAAGCCTTCCCCCAATTATAATTGCACCTCTGACACTTTCTCTTGTTTGTCCATTTTCCACTGACCTGAACACACATTTCATCTGGATGCCGGCTGAGTGAGAGACGGAGGCAGCTGGAGAGGGGGGGTAAAGGCAGAAGGAAAATAGCAAAAAGGGGAGTTGAGGATTATGTTTTTTGTTTAAGAGAGAATTGGACAACATTCTATTTCAGGAGTCTGAAGTCAGAGAGTCATGAGATTTACCTTTCTCCCTGACTCCAACTTTCACTGTCCTGATTATGATTATGATTGCTGTGGTGTCATGCTTAATCATAACTATATTAATCAAGTGCAGTTTTCATATGATGATGTAAATCTAAAAGCTAAATGTCAAACGCCTAATCTGGACCTTTAAAGGTTCAGTATGTAGAATTAAGTGACATCTAGTGGTGAAGTTGCATGATGCAGCTGAATGCAGGTCACCTTCAGCTGTCAAAAAAATGCCTTCTCCATGTTAATGTATAGGGAATTGTTCAAAATAAAAAGCAAAAGTACACGTCAAATACACTGCTTATTTTTTCACAAATATGGTTTATATTAATTACTTGAGATTAAGATTAAGATATGTTTATTTATACCAAACACGTTTATAATAATGGCGGGAAAAGTCATGATAGTCGGCTGAGACTGACTTGTGATTGGTCGAGTGTGTGTATGGACCTTTATACCGCAACTCAATCTGCTACTGCTGCACAGATTGTGGCTACAAATGCTCAAGATTGCAGGGTTCATATCCGGGATATTTGGCTTTGGATGGAGGGAGGAGGGGCAGACGCATCATCCATCTTTATATAAAGTCTGATCTAGCGCTATATAAAGCTCAACAGATAGGAATTATTATAATCTCTGTTACAAGATGTAGTTTGAGGACATTTGTTACCAAGCGCGGAAGTAGAATAAACCATATGAGAAGACAAAGATGGAGGCAAGAGTTACAGCTCTTTAAGAACATGATGTACACGCCATCTTGGTTCAGTCATTTGCTCTATGATGATTGCAGGCTTGATCATCACACAGCTGAAAAAGAACTAGCAGCATAGACCCAATTATATGACTGTGATAAGCGGTGGTGAGAATTAGTCCTGTCTATAGCCGACACAAAGCGTCATGTGATTTAATTAAGAGGAGCGAGAGGAGGAGAGACAGGATTAAAATAGCTCAACACCATCATCCACACAAATATAGAAATGAAATTATCCTCATGAGATTCACACCTCTAACTATACCCCTTCAGATGTATTACCCCCCCCCCCTTCTCACTCCAGTCTCAACAACTAGTTTCCTTCACGCGATCTTCTTTCCCCTTCTTTCACTCCAATCACTCCATCCACCATCTCCTGCCACCTCTGTCATTTCATCCCCCACTTCCTCCGTATCTGTCATTCAACAGACCATTAGTCAGTCCTGGCTGCCCTTTAGTTGTTATGGAGACGATGGGATGGAGGGTCTAAAAATGGCTGCCTCATTAAGTCTGCTGTTATTCAGTGGATGTCCTGGGCCCAGTTTTCTAATAATGACCATTTGTCGAGGTGAAGCTGGATGCTCTCAAAGTACAACTTAATTTACAACACTCATCCTTTTTTTTGCAATCAGAAAAATTGAAGAGCCAGTTTTCATTTTGAAATCTTGTTTGTAAGATTTTTTAAGCCAAGGTAAAAGTGAAAATCCTCATCATGTGTTCATACTTGCAGATAATAAAGATATTATAGCAAAAAAAAGGTTGGTGCTGTCTCCTGGTCTGGAATAGTTTTGTGTCTGTGTCCTGGTCTGCGGTAGTTGTGTGTCTTTGTCCTGGGCTGCAGTCTGGAGGTCAGAATCTGTGTCATGCTAATAATAATAATAATACAGTGCCAGTTAAAGCTTAAGGAGATGATCTGCCTGATTGGATTAGATACAAAGAAGTTATCTACATACAGGATGAACACTGGAATACACACAGTGTATTGTACAATGTACATACAATATATATAGCATGCACATTTAGCTGTTTTTGGTCCTCTAAAGAACACACACATCTGTGATGCTGCAAAAATTCATTTTGGATAAAACCTGGGAATTGCAGTGATGTATGATTGCACCTGCATGATTATTAAAAACTATCTATGGTGTTGAAAAAAGTGGAAAAATCATATGATGGTAAACTTACTTGTTTATCTTCTATTTATGTGTAAATAAGCAAAATACAAGTCAAAGAAGCATAAGATATAGACAATTAGATCAAAGTAACTGAGCTGAACTGTTCTCGTGTTTTTCTTGACCTTGTGTTTTTATGACAAATGACCTGAATTTTTTTTTCATCACACTGTAAAACATGACAGATAGTGGAAATATAACCTGATTTTCATTACAAGCTGCCAGCGGGCTGAACTCCTCAGAACTATCTCCTCTGCTCTGATATCCGATCTACAGACCAACGTGCTCGGCTTTCTGCTTGCTTCTCCTCCTCTCTTCCAGTGGGAGCTTTCAGTTTTGGAGTCTCTCACACACATTCATAGAATCTACAAGCTGGCTCTGGTTGAATTACTCTCTTAGTTTAAAGCCTCTTCTTAATAACTATTCCTTTCATAAACTGCAGCTTTCTACCTCAAGAAGAGTTACTAATTAAAGGGAGTTCAAATGCAGTGATACTATGCATTTCAGAAAAAAAATAATCTTCGCCCTGATGTGCTTTGTTGAATCCGATCCTATGTTTCTCATGTTCTCCCTCTTTAATACTCCGTCAATAACAGTGTGCACAATAAATGCAACAGTTTGGAACCTAGCTTGAGGAGAAGAAGTTTGGATTGATTGATTGAGCCCCGGCAGGGACACCTTTATTGATCCAAGAAGATGACACACATCCGACAGGTGCCCGGGGCATCAACAGGTTAATAGAGTCCCCTTTTAGTCACCAGGAGCCGACACACCATCCACACATATGTGCAGTTATGTGAGACGCTCGGTGTGGTGAACCGAGCTGATGTCCTGGTCGGAGTTGTCAGCCATGATAAGTGAGTAACAGTGACGTGCCCTGCGGATGTGACAGCTCCCTGCAGCGTGACAAATCTGCTGTGACAAGCGTCAGGCTGTGATACTGATAACGTTGTGACTTATGCTCCATGTCACCGTCAAGCGGCAAACTCATATGACACGAGCGCACCTGACTATTGTCAAGATATTAATAAATGAGCATGTGGCTTACAGCTCCGAGAGGCACAGGAATAAATCTGTAGTGTTAAAATTAACTGCTCATCTCATCCGTGTCACATGTTTAAGGGATGGTTCACCGAAAAATGAAAATTCACTCATTATCTACTCCCCACTGTGCCGATAAAGGGGTGGGGGAAGTGTTTGAGTCCACAAAGCATTGCAGTATGGCGGCATGTTGTTTATTCTGTTGTTTTATAACGTATGATGAAGCAATCGCGATTTGAGTAGATAATGGGTGAATTTACATTTTTCGCATTTTCAAAACAAACAGCCCATTCCAGTCAGGCAGGTTTAGGACAGGCAGTAAACTAGTCTTGTCGAACACATGTTAAAAAATATGAAGAGCAGCTTGGGTTCAATCAGTAAAAACTCATCTTTCCGAATCATTTATTCAATATTATTTTTTCCAGCTCACTGGACTTCGGGTGTTTTCAGTTATCCAATCAAATTGCACCAAAATCTCAATCCGCCAATTGCGTTGTTGCAGTCAAACTTTAAAATCTTTTTTTCCTCTCTCACTCTCAGCTTTCACATCAGTAACTCGCTGTGACACTCTTTCCCAAGGCGTTCACATCGAGTCCTCTCATCATCACATCCAGATCCTCAGTTTTCTCTCCATCAAAGCTCAAACACCACTGGTGACTAGACCCCGAGTGAGGCATTCCTATACTACATTTCCATTCAATCATGATGACATCATCAGGGGGTTGTTATTGCCATAAACCCAATTATAACCCATCACTTTCTCCTCTTCCCTGAATAGCACAATATTATGAGGCTGGTTTATCATTGTTACAGGGACAGAGAGGTTGGTAGCATCATGACATTCCCAGCAGAGCTTTGTCTAACTACAACCTGACCTGATCTGATAGTCAACAAACTGGACCAATGTCACATTTAAGTGAAATGCAGTTGTTAGTTATACCCAGAGACTGAATAGAATGATGGACGACATGGCAGCTCCCCAAAAGTGAAGTGAAATCATCTGGATTTCCCCCCTGGTGGCTGGCTGCAGTATTGGTTATAAACCCTGGCGCCTCCATGTTAATGGATAGGACATGAGCAAAAATAAAGGGTCAACACACACTTCAAATACATTTTACTCAAAGATGGTTTCTGTCATTTTAGTTCATATCATGCTGGTGTTTGTTAGTTTTTCTGGTGAGTTTGGTTTTAATGCAGCATTTGATGCTATAAATATGGGATGAAATGTCATGATTGATCGCTGAGTCTGACTCGTGATTATTCAAGAGCTTGTATCAGCAGGACCTCGATATCGTGTCTCCACATCAAGATCACTGCAGCTCAGACTCTGGCTCCAAACGACATGGAAATGGTCATTTATGGTCCATCTTAATATACAAGAATGAATGACAAGTCAAAACACCTGCTGAGAAAAGGAGATATCTATTTCTTAGGGTTAGGGTTAGAGTTTATTTTGGTCAAACCATTTTCCTCACTTCCTAGAAATGTCCGGGAGGTTTTTCCAGCAAGCAAAGAGTAATTCGCCAAACAATATATCATCCTTAGTGTTTCAGTAAGTATCCGAGAGCAAGGTTTGCAGGAGATTGAATCCGGAGGGAAAAACTCCTGCAGCAACAAGCACCACGAGGAAACACACTGTGAGATGATGAAGATGCTGGAATCATAAGCACATGGGCTAAGGTCAGCCTTGACAAATATTTCTATCCTCCTAAACTCTCCACCCAACTATTGAGGGGAGGTTTTTTATATGTTTTTTCTTCTGATCATAAAAAACCCTTGAATCTGCCAGTCAGAGGCTCCCATGAATGCCAAGCACTGGCTCAGCTTTTGCAGTCACAGCATTCAGACCAATCTCAAAGAAGAGGCAAGTCCAATAGAAATCCCCTATGAGGATTTAAAAAAAAACAAAAACAGGTCTTCTTTATGAAGACCTGTGATTCTGCAGCACAATCAATTAAAAGAACTGTTCTGGTGGCCCACGGTGAGGTGGGTGGTGTGTGTGAGTGTGTGAGTGTATGTGTATGTGTGTGTGTGTGTGTGTGTGTGTGAACAGCAGATTGTCTTGACACAAAGAATTGTGTGGAGCAACTCCTACAGTGATGCTCTGGTTGGTTTAGTTAATATAAGCCTCTTTGCCTCCCACAGTGTTCTCCCTCTCATTTTAACCACCTCCCTATCTGTCTTCTCTGAAACACACACACATAACTGCACGCACACACACACACACACACACACACACACACACACACACACACACACACACACACACACACACACACACACACACACACACACACACACACACACACACACACACACACACACACACACACACACACACACACACACACACACACACACACACATCAAATGTTATTCCTCCTTATATCAACAGCGTCAGTAATGGCCTGGCTATATATATGAATCAGCTATCAGTTGACTATCGCCCTGCATATTGGTTTATTTGTCAGTTTGCTAAATGTTTGCTCTTTGGCAGGACTGAATAATTGATTTGGCTAAATGATTTATTAGCCATCTGTTGGAAGAGAGTGAGCAAGGGAGGGAGAGACAGATAGAGAGATGAGGGGAGAGAGAGAGAGAGCAAGTGAGAGACCTGATGATTTAGTTCAGTGCAGAGATGATTTGTTGGCAGATCGTCTCGTTCTAGGTCAAAAAAGTTCACATACAGGTCAAAGCCAAAGTGGCTCGCTACAGTACATTTTGAATAAACACTAAGAGTTTTGATCGGTGATAATATTTCAGCTTTTTCCAACTCTTTAATATGTTTACACTGTGAGATATAAACACTGATAGGAATTTCACAATATCTCAAAACAAAATATAAATAATCCAGATGTCTTGTGCATCATTTTATGTCATATCCTTAATCTTTGGAAGTGAGCTTTTAAAATGTGATGCTGTGGGCTTTTCCACTGGAGCTCTTCCATGGGGTAATAATTAGAAAAACATATTTCACACGATTCCATTGATAATTTTCATCATCATGCGGTATTATGTTTGGAATGTATAGGAACAGAGGAGAATATATTTTGGCTCACGGCTGTTTTGTGCCTTGTGGACAATCACAGCCAAATGTGACACATGGCTTCCTGGCAAAGATTCTACTCTGACAGTTACACTGCTCCAGGAGGCTGCTTCAGCAATGACAAACCTGGTGTCATCAGAAAACCCTGTGCACTGATTAATGTCTGTCACCTACACTTATAGGCAAATTGAACTTTTGAACTATTGCACTGTATTGTTTTGACCAATCCCACTGAAGAGCAGGCACTGATTATAAACTGTACCTTATTTAGCAAATCTATGTTTGAATGACCATAATGGTCTGTTGCTCCACTCATGCAGAGCACAAACAGGATTGTGTCTAGGTCCAAGTGTCTAAAGGTACATTCTGTATATATAATTCCCCATCTATCTTTCTGAAATCAGGTTTGGGGCTTGGTTTGACCAATCAATGCAACTTTAACCCAATATAGTGAGATTTTATGGTTCGTTTGGATATAAAAGAACAGTTTGTGCTCCACTCATCTAAAATGAAAGTTCACTTTAGATGAAATCTTCGCCTTTTAACATTTCTTCATCAAACCTTACACGAAACGAAACAATATATTTTAGCACCCGATGACCATTTATAGTTCCAAAACCAACCTGAGGCCCTTTATGTCCTCAGGGTCGTGGCTATAACAGGTATTGTTGTATTCTGACCCCAACATGACAAATCTGCTTTCTCAAAATGTATCTGTCTTGATCCGGGAAACAGCTTTTCTGTAAATACAGGTGGGTGGGTCAGATTAGGCCAAGAGTTAGACAGAGATAGGTGGTGTACAGGGAGAGAAAGTGGGCTTGTATTTTCAGTGCACACACGCACATAGGCAGGCACACACACACACACACACGCACACACACACACACACACACGCACACACACACACACAAAGAGCATTTCCACATCGAACTATAATAAAAGACGGACAAATCTTTTCCTGTTCTGGTCTAATTGTAGAGACATTGACCAGAAGCAGCGGGACACGAAGACAGTGACAGCCTGACCAGGGGTGGGGTCCTCAGTCACCACAGCAACTGCTCAGGGGGACACATCCACTCCCGCTGTGTCTGAACTCATCAATCGATCAGACAACAGATGGAAAATAAGACAAGAGAGGACAGATCCGTCTGTGTGTCTACATACGAGTGTGTGTGTGTGTGTGTGTATGTGCGTCAGACAGTTCTAACAGGTGTATGACTGCCAAACAGACATGAGGTGCTGTTGGCTAAAAGACATGCAGTAGTGGCACATTTGGTTCATAGACATGAATGCACGCACACACACACACACACACACACACACACACACACACACACACACACACACACACACACACACACACACACACACACACACACACACACACACACACACACACACACACACACACACACACACACACACACACACACACACACACACACATATCACATCAACAGCAGAGCTCAACTTCAGCAACTCTGACAAAACTTTAAGGTGAAGAAAAGACACAGGAAGAAAAGAAAGGACAAAATAATAGAAAGGAATGTGTAAATTGGGAAAATGTAAATACTTAAATGTAAATTTCTTACTGAAATAGAACATAAATTGAGAAACTCAAAATATCGTCACTGCCTATCATGAAAGCTGGTGCTTGTGCTCTCACTCCTGGCAACAAATAAGCCAGTTCTGACACCCGTGAGGAATAAGGACTGTGGCTGCAGCATCTGTTCTCACAGCAAAGGAAGGCGGTGTCTATTTAAACCATGGTGTTTTCGGATCTGAGATAAACCACTACACCATCCCTATTTCAGCAACATTACAAGTCATAAAACACAAGACATCCTTTTTTAATGTAAAAACTTAAAAAATCTAAGATCATGAAATCCCTCTTTTTCTCTCCCCTCTCAAAACATGTCCTAACTTCACACTTGCTGATGAAAAAATACAAAAAAGAATAGATAGATAACTATAGGATTTTAAATGAAAATAGGGACAGCCATTTCAAGATGTTAAATCAACAATAAAATGTTCTTATTTGGACCAAAAGAGCCATTTTAATTTCATGTCACAAATTCCTTATGCAAAAAAAATTTGTGTGTGTTGTTGTTGATGTCATATCTGTCAAAACTGTAAGCGTCCTGATGATATAGAAGGTATGTATATATATATATGTATATATAGATGTATATGTGTATAGATGTAGACATATATATATATATATGTCTATATATATATGTCTACATCTAAGCCTTATTGTGTCATGCAATCTTCTAAGCATCCTTTTCTCTTCTCTCTGTTTCCCACTTTGCTATCTTACAAGCTTTTTCTGAAGGAGACATAAACAACTCCTCCTTCTCCTCTCGTCTAAAGCGATCCTGCTCTTTGAAGTCAAAGTTGAAATGCTCTTTTCTCGGGTCTCCACAGCTTTACTCTCATTATTCCCTCCACCCCCACCACTCCAAGTGTCTGGCACAAAGTGATGACACAAACCCTTGGTGGGCGGCCCCCTCTGCCAACTGTTGCCAGTCTAATGGAGGCCTTGCTAGCGAGTGAGACAGTGAAGGTGCCAATTAATGCGTACGATTACGCATAGAGGCATCCCTCTTATTTCCTCCAGTCTCATCTCCTTCTCTCCTTTTGTCTTTGCTCCTCATTATCCATTTTTCTTTTCTCTCCGCTCATCTTTTTCTCAGTTCTTGCCTTCTCAGCAGCAGTAGTTTGCCCCCCCCCCCCCCCATATTTGAATTTCAATCACAACAGTTCTCAACTACACCACAACAGCCTTCGAGGAAGCAGCCAGTGCCATCTGTTTTTTTCATAGCTCCCTCCCACTCTCTCTGTGTAAAACCATCCTGAAACACCATGGCATCTTGCTGAGGTAATCATGGCCTCCAGTGTTGACACCTTTAGCAAATGCTTCCGTAATTACACATGTTTACACATAATGCGGCGTGAGTCAGTGGTATCAGTGGAGGGAAGGTTAGCAGGTTTTTTGGTCTGAGCTTTAACAGGCAAGTGTTATTCCTCAATGGAAAAAAAAAATCTGCAACACAGTAGGGTTGAAATTAAGGCTTCTGCCAGTATGAATCTGGAAGAGGGCTCTTTGCCGGAGGTAAATTACCTTGTTTCTGATTTAATGGTTCATTTTTTAGCTTTACCTAATCACAAACCAAATCTATTTGTAAAGCCTATATTCACAAGCCAGAATTTGCCTCATTGGGCTCAACCTTCCGAACATGGTGTGGCATCCTCTGTCCTTAACCCCATCGACAGGGGTGAAGAAAAAACGACCCCCCAAATAAACTTGTTTATCAGAGGGAGAAAAATCCCCAAAATCACATGTCACAAGTGAAGGATCCTTTTCCCAGGATGGACAGGGGTGCAGTAAAAGTTTGTGTGTAACAGATCACGTCAACAAAATAACAATATTTAAATATTCATGAGAAAAGAGTGTCTGAGGTGTATCTGAATCAGTGATGCTCTGTGTGGATATAGGGTGCCACATATTTTGCCGATTGTGTGTATACCATTGAGTCAGGGATCACTGAGTTAGAAGTAAGTTGATTTTTACAAGATTTGTGATAAAGGCTTTCAAAAACCCAAACTTTGTTTAAGACTGTCTAGACTACTGTGTATTTTATCCTCTTGCTGTGACTTACAGCTAGAACGGCACTGGAGCTCACTCCTCCGCCAACGACTGACAGATCCCTCAACTTCAATCAAACCGCACAAAATTGCGAACATTCCAATGTATCTGTCTCCTATTCATCATATAAGAACAGCTATTCAGTGTTTTACAGAGTAAATATAAAACGGACAATCTATATGACTGTAAATGAATAGGAAGATTGATCATAACCGAAATTTTAATTTTGCTTATTTTTGTTGATCATTGTTAAACCATATTTGTATGACTTTGTGTGCATACTGCCTGTGGAGGTTGTGGGGGTCTTTAGTGCATTTGTTACACAGTGTGACTTCCTAATTACTAACTGATAGACAGCACTGGTGACTCATCTAATATCAGCAGATCTCATAAGCTTCATTCACTCTCTAATAGGGTTGCAATCTCAAGCGATGGCCTGTAGGTGAGTGAGCGTGTGTTTGTGTGTGTGTGTGTGTGTGTGTGTGTCTGTGTCTGTGTGTATGCGGTGTGTGTGTGTGTGTGGTGTGTGTAAGTGTGTGTCAGACAGAGCGAGAACATTTTCATTAATTTATCTTTGCTGTGGCCAGAATGATAATTTAGAGAGGAATCTTTCCGCAGCTCACTCCATCATCCTGAATATTAATATAATCAGACCTGGGAGCCAATTTCATCCAGATCGAATCCGTCTCCTTACTTACTCACAATCAGTGACTCAAATTCAATCCACGGCACAGAAGATGGGAATAAATGCCTTTGCTGTTCTATGTTTTATTTTGTACCTTCATCTTACTTCCAAATCATTGTTCAGGAAATTGCAGAGAAAGCTTGATGAGAATTTGTTGATTCAGATTATATGTAAATGCATTTTTGAATATACAGCAACAGGAAAAGCAGGGGAGAGAGTGGATGACAAATGGCATCAGGGCCCAGACTGGATCAAACCTCACCACAAGCTGACCCCTGTACCAGAGACAACAAACCTCATCAATAAGTGCTGTCTCATCCATACAAAGAGCTCAGTTAAAGGTGAAGTCTGATTACAGCATCTGTCCCCATTGGGAGAGTCACTGGAGTCTCGTCCTCTCTGTCACTATTGAGGCAAGTGAAATTAGAACATCCATTAGCATGTGTCTGTCTCCCTGTTTTTTAATTAAGTTTCTAATTTTGGTCGTATAGTAATTTACCGAGGGGCTGAGTCCTCACGCCTGCCGAATATCAGCTGATCAACATGCTGGAGAGTCAGCAGCCACTCCCCTTCACTACAATCGCTCATTCTCTTATCCCCTCCTTTTTTCTACTCCTTACAACCTTGCATCCTTCCTCTCTCCAACAGCGGCACTTTGTTAAGAAGCCTGAGCTCAGGTCATCAATAATTGAACAGCAAGAATCAGGTAGAATTCAGAGCCCTGTCTGCCACCCTTTGTATTACTCTGCTGTGATTCATATTTAATTTGTGTGTGTGTGTGTACGTGTAAAAGAAGCAGATAGAGAGGTCTTAGCATTAATCTGATGTCTCATCAAGGTCCTCCTCTTAAACCATAAACATTTATGCACTGAAGTGGAAGGACCTCTCTTGGGAAGGGAACTGGTTTGAAATGCCCTTTAATATAACAACTCCCCACTGAACTGACTAACTGGTCAATATAAACCCCCTTGGTTCATTTACTGCAGTATAAATGATGAACTTTAAGTACATAGACAGGGGTGATGGTTTATGAGCTTTAACCACCTCACAACAGTCAACAGTTGCTCATGATATGAGATCAGTTCACAACATCCTCTGCCCTCCGATTAATCCAATATGATGTTCAGAGGTTTAAATTGAATTTGGCGTTTTCTTGTTATAAACAAAAGTTATGTTAACATTAAGTCGTACTTAAATTCCAATATGTTAATGTTAACAGTGACACCTCCACGCACATTAAAGTAAGTCATGGAGTTCCACAAGGTTCTGTACTGGGACCGATACACTTCACTTCATATTTGCTTCCTGTGGGTGGTACTATCAGAGAGCGCCACATACATTTCCATTGCTTCACAGATTACAGCCAGCTGTAATTATCTTTGAGGCCAGATAAAACCAATCAGGTAGTTTAACATTAAGAGGACATGGAGACAAACTGCGGGGTGCTTTTGAAGGGAATGAGAACCAACTACAAAAAGAAACAATCTCCAGTGACACGAGTTACCATCACCAAACTCTCTTACCTCCAAAAGATCCAACTAATCTTAATCAAACAAGCCTTGGCAATAAATTAAAAACAAAATTAAATAAAGATTTCCTGTGTAGGTGTTGTAGAGCGGCAAGCGAAAAGGAAGCAGACAGACAAACTAGAACAAACCAGCCAGGAATAACTGAACTGTATATAAAAAACCCAAACAAATAGAAAGAGTCCAAGAACATACTGTGCATTTGGAATCCAACAAATCCCACAGAATCACCATCGCTTTGAATTCATAATCCTGTTTCACAGATCTGCCTGTACAAAGACACACACAGACACACAGACACACACAGTTCAACTCACCCACTGAGAACCACGATGAAGTCCATGACGTTCCATCCGTTCCTGAGGTAGGAACCTTTATGAAATACAAAGCCCAGGGCGATGATCTTTATTCCGGCCTCAAAACAGAACATCCCGATGAAGTAGGGCTCTGTCTTCTCCTGTTAATGCAAAGCAAGAGAGCAATCAGATAACTGGTTTGAATTAGTTCAATCTGACCTGAAATGGAAGCATGAAGGGTGCATCTTTGTTTATTGAAGCATTTTAGAACTATTTGTTTAATTGTAACAACTCAACGGAAGATTAAGAAGTGTGTGTGTGTGTCCGTGGTAAATGCAGATGTTTCCAGGTGTGAATATCTCACCAATCTCTTGGACATGGGTGTTTTGTCCTCTCCAGGGAGGTGCTGCTCCAGAGCCAGGACGATACAGTTGGCGATTATGGTGGCGAGGATCATGTACTCGAATGGAGTAGAAGGCTCAAGTTAAGGAACTTAGCAAACTTATAAGTGACTTACATCACTGAATACAGCTGTTTATTATATATATATATATCCTCAGGTGAGAGGTGGGTTTACATGCAGGAGCGATCACAAGCGAATCGCAGGGTCAACATACAGAGACAAAAATCCATTCACAGACAGACGACATACAATTTTGAATCTCCAATGACCTAACCAATCTGAATGTCTTATGACTGTCGGAGGCTCCAGAGTTACTAAAGAAAACCCTCACCGACTCATTAAAACATGTAAACTCCACACAGAGAAACCTTGGCTTAGGATTCGAACCAGGAACCTCCTTGCTGTGAGGCAATGGAACTACCCACTGCATCACATCTTATTGATGGGATTTATTGACAATAACAAAAGTGCACATGGGACAGATACAGAGAAAGCTCAAAGATTCTAGGTCACACTCATGTGCTGGTAGTCGTCGGAGCTCAGCATTATTTCTGATGTGTGTAGTGTAATAAAAAGCTTTAGAAATCACAGTACATTTATACAGCACATAGAACATCTGTTTTAGGGACGTTCATTTCAGATACAGAAGAGGCCTTGACATTTTTTTTTAATTTAATTGAAATACATCAGGCCCAGCAGTGTGTCGCGTAAGCAAAGGTCGACAAGCTTCAACAATCATTCCTCTATATGGAACAGAATTAATGTGGAATGTAATAAGCCCTGCGACTCCAGACTCAACCAGACACTGGCTTCACCTTATCAGAGGTCAGCTGCAACAGACAGCAACACAAGGACACACACACACACACTCACAAACACAATGACAACAGAAGGTTTATCAAGGAGGGGTGAGTGGGTGGGCCTGAGTTGCGCTCCTATAAACAGGGCGACTCTTTCTACAATCTTTACAGTCTGTTCTGTAGGACCTGTATTGTTGTCAGTCAAACTCTGGCTGCTCTGGGGTTGAGCTTAGAGCATCAATGTGCACCGTATCTAATGCTCTGCGTGGGTGGTCCCCTCTTTCCCGGTTGTGTGGAGGAGAGGTATAGGAAGGAAGGGAGCTTAAATCTGCAGCGATGACACAGGAAGGGAGAGCGGAAGACTGAAAATGATGTGGGCAATAAAGGGTGATCGGCGGAGGAGAAGAAGATGGTTATATCCAGAGTGAGAAGCTTGTGAAATAGGTGGGTGAGGAGGAGGCAATGGGAGACTGACACCGGACAGGTCGATGCTGCGCTGGCAGTCGTATCCAGCAGGGTTATTCAGGGACGTGTGAGCAATGAGAAGCTAAACAAGCAGAGCAAATACCATAATCTCCCACATGCCCAGGGGAGTTCTGACTTAAACCAAGGCTGTGGCACACACCGACTCAGTGGATGCAAGCAATTGCTGAGAACTTAAAAAAAAAAAAGATAAAATAAAATAAAAGCCGGCAGACGATGAACACAAAAACAAATCGTAAAAAGAGTTGGTCTATCTCAAGCGCGGGGGCTTTTTTCAAGTTTGTTTTGAGATTTTCAAGAAGTAGCCTCTAGCTGGCCCCAACGCCCGAATCCTATTTATATACAGTCTATGGTTCCCACACAGTAAACAGGAATGGGTGGGAAAAGGGTGAAAAGAGAGAAAAAGAAGATAGAAACAGAGGAGGGGAGGTATCCACGGCAACAGGCTTCTCATCCGTCCAAAAGTCAATGCTACAAGACGGCAGCTGAGCTCGCGCACACGCATGCACGCCCGCACACACTTCATGATGTACTAATTATAACCACTACATGGTGGATCTTGAAGTAAACCAAGCCTGTATCAATCAAATAAATCACCTAACTGTCTTGACAAAAAAATCTGATATATCAAGACATTCATACGAGCCTGGATGTCGGCTGGTGCGTGTGACGTGGATCAAAGACCGTCTTCCAGCTTTAGCAACAAGGTGTCTCGTGAGCAATCCTGTGAGTCACAGTGACGCTGGCACTCAGCCTTGATTCCTCAAACAATTGTGTAAAAATAGAAACGGAGACAGAGTGTGATGCCACGTTCATCTGTGAGCGCGCTCCAGCCCAGATTGGGCCTGCGCCCCTCCGATTATTATTGCATAGAGTTGAAAATAAAAATGAATCATGGGCATCTGAGTCGGGCTTATTGGAAACCTGTGAATTATCTGCAGCATGTGGGTTTATGTGTTTGAGCCACAGGTGGAGAACAGTATCAAATATAAAAAGATTTAGAGAAAGGACAGGGGTGTAATCTTCATTTTGGAGGGAAATCATGCCAGACTCTGTTTGTGTCTCAAAAATGAAGAGACTGATAGACTACAAATTAAATCTCTATTTATTCAAGTTATTCAAACTGTGCTGTTATTAAAATATGGCTAAGATAATAAAGATATTATCAACTGAACAGATTTGGCTAACAAACTATATGCGAATATCATTACACATTACAGTGGCCTGCTTTAAGTGATCAACCCTGATAACAAATGCTGCCCAATAGTCCAGTTTAGCTTATTTATACTAGTTTCATATTCTACAGATACACTTCAAAAGCAGGTAATAAGCAAGAAAACTGTTTTTATGATTAGAAATAATGAAAGTATTGAAATCCAAATTTGAATGCAAAACTTTAGTTCAAGGGAAATGAATGGACTTTTTCAAATCTAAGTTGAGTCTATTGAAATCAGAGCCTATGTAATTTAAATCATGATAGAAGGCCTCAGAGGGAGCCCTACACACTCAGACCAAGTTCTCTTTCCACTGGATTGGAATGTGGACTCTTTGTCCCATATGTGTCTGAAACAGGTTTGATTTTTAATAAAGTGACAACAGAAAAACTATGTCTGTCATACGGTAAGCAGGTCTTGGTTATTCATGTGTGCCCTGATGAAACAAACTCTATTAAATCAAGCAATCAATTATTTACAGGTGTACCTTCTCAATGGGAAACTTCCCGCTGTGGGGGATCCCAGTGGGGATCAGAGAGGAGGAGCAGCTGCCAGTTCTCACCAGGCCCTTCTCACTAAACTCAGGTCATTTGCTTCATTATCTCTGCCTCTTCACAGCCGGGCCTCGACCTGCCTTCATTGAATTCAACCTCAATCGACTGACGTCAGACTAGCACACCTATAAAATCACCTATAAACCAGCACAAAGGGACATAAAAAAAATATGTACTCAAAAAAATATGTACTCAAACTAATATCAAAATAAAGAGCAACACGCTCTCACAAGCCAACACACACGTCTCGCTGGCTCCAGTACAAACACAAACCCCAGAAGCCTCTGGATATTTCCTGCATTGATCATCTGCTGTTAATTGAGAAAGAAGAGCCTCTCATGGCGCAGTGACAGCAGCAAGTAGTGTTCCAAATGCAAGGCTGACCTTTAGGAGACGTCCTGCGGAGACTGTGTGCATGTGAATGTGCACTTGTGCTTCTATTTGCGTTGGGACGGCTTTGAGTTTTAGACAATGGGAACAAGGCAGCAAGTAACCATTCAATTCACAATCGATGACTCCAGCAAGTACTTCCTTAAACGAATCAATTTGCCTAGAAAATGTCAGAACAAAGTGAAAAATATCCAGGGTGACGTCTTCAGATGTCTTTTGTCGGCAACCAATAATACTTCATGTTCTATTGCATAAGGCCTCATGAAATGAAATCCTGATATTCGATGCGCTGACCCCTGTAAGTTGAAATCAAAACAGTTTGTGGGAGAATAAACTGGTTTGCACACATTTCTCTTCTTTTGGTTAAAGTAGTGTTCATGATTCAAGCGAGTAGTCTGTACTTGCAGGACTACGTGGGTTAAGCTTCAGGCTAAGGAATACACACTGTTATTAAGGGTCCTCAGAGGTATGTTTATATAATTTATATATGTGTACAGTATGTGTACAAACTAATAGGATCCACATAAACATAGTGAAGTGATCCACTCATCACAGCCACAGTGGGCATTGACCGGAATATGACATCAGTCAGCTCAGCCTCACTCCCTTTGAAACCATATTAGCAAACAATATAATATAGTCTGACTCAGTGAGTAATGACTAGTTGTAATAGCACACGACACAGGGATCAGACATCATTACATATAATTCCTGTTAATGTCTGTTAATCAGATACAGTAGAGCTCATTAGATGTAATGAGACACTCCCTCCATAACAGCACATTAACCTGGAGGTGGTTCAGTCTGGCTCCTTTTCTTCTGGTCACTACAGCACAGACAATGCTTTCATTTACCACGCCCCAGTATGTACATGTATGTGCATGGAGGCAAGGTTGAATTATTTGTTAGTAATGACCCAACCACTTAATTATCTATATTGTGATGACACACATACAGCATGTGCACACACACAGACACACACTTCAACCCTTTCACCTCAGCTGATGATTGAAATTCATCCTGTCTCTATTTTTAATCAGCTCAATGAACGGGGCCCACCGGGAAAAAAAGGCAACCACAAGCTGCAATCAACAAAAGAAGCACACTCATTCTGTTTACTGGGGTTTTCAAAAATCAGCAGTGGGGCCAGTAAGTCAGTCAGGAAGCTGCTGAATGGAGCAGAACAATGGAAGTGAGGAGGCCACACCTGGCCCAGACACCTGGTGAGCTGAAGCACAAACACGCCACTAAGTGCACATTCACGTGTGGTCGTTCCTCCTCAACAAAGCAGAGGAAAAACTTTCACTTGATAGAAGAGTGAGTCAATATGCGAAAACCAGACAAATAATATGTAACAGCACTACTGAAAACTAAGTGACTTAGGGCTTTAACCTAACGTACAATAGTGCAAAACATCAATGATATGTCTTTAAATGTCATCTTTTCTTTGATCAGTTGCAGAAAAAACAAAGATATTTAGTTTACAGTGAAATAAAACAGAAAAACACACAAATCATCATATTGGAGAAGAATGTTTGACATTTTTGCTAACAAATGACTTATTAACCATGAAAATGGATGCTATTTGAGTCTGACACAATGAGTCTGATGGCAACAGCCGGCCTTCAAAGTGTTTTGTTGACACAAAATATATGAGCCATACATGGAGAACCTCCTCTCTGTTCCAATAATCCACTTTCCACTGACAACTCCTCCTCCTCTGCAGTGGTTCCTGTCTAAATAAAGCTATTTATATAACCTGTGTCAAACTGATACATAATTTCACCCACTTGTGGGTTTCCGTTGTATCAGAATAACAATACAAACACTGGTGCTTATTCTGTCTTTTCCCTTTCTAATAGTACTGCATTCTATTGCATTATATTCCAATGAATCTAGCTCATATGAACCAAAGAAGTGGGCTGTACTATCTGGTGGTTTCTCATGCGTCGTGCTGTGTGTGCTGTCCATGGTGCTGAAATTCCCCACAGATTCTCCCCAACTTGTGTGAATATGAGGGGATGTGCTATTTGTGGGCCTGTCATAACTTATGAAAAATATACCGCATGTAAGTAATTTGTTTACAGACCAACAGGAAGACCATGACTCCTTAATGTAATTCACACCTTACCCACTTCATTTTCACCATGAAGCAGAAAAAAAGGATATGGCCACTCAATGATTTTTTTGGCGTACTTCCTGACCACGTTGTCCTCGCCAAAGATGAACAGGGACCTGTTGACGGTGAAGCAGTTCTCCCTGACCGGGATGGGGTTGTACAAGGCCATGGTGCGGGCGCGCTGCGCTTTGGTCTGCTTGAAGGCTGGGGAGATGCCACCTGTGGACACCGCCGCGCCATCGCGGTTCCGGTTGCGCTCGGACCCTCCATCCCCTGAGCTCAACAAGCCCGGAACGTCGTCTCCAAATCTGGCCATTCTGTCAAAAGCAAACACCAACACGGGAGGAGACAGAGAGAGAGTGAGACGGGAGAGGAGAGATCAAGGGGAAGGAGGTTATGTCCTCCTGGAGGGCAGGGCGCGGTGCTGCGCTCGGTGTGGCGAGATCCTGTCCAGTTTCAGTCCATCGCCCAAAACAAAGAAACTTCAAACCAGATCAAAACATGAACGGATATTTCATCCGATGAGGAGCCGTGTAGAGCAGCACGTCGATCCACCTTATTGGTGCGCTGTGTGTAAAAAAGGCATCAACAGAATAAAAAAAGTAATTATATCCCGTTTCTTTTACCGAACCCGTGGTCTTATTAGATGAAGTTGTGGAATTGGTTTCATTTTGCTGCGTTTTATCCATTCAAACCGCAAAGAGAGCGAAGAGAGAGGAAGCTGCAACAGGTCACGTCTCCAGCCATCCTCAGTCCCCGGAGCGAGGAGGAGAGGAGCAGGTTAATCCATGGATTTTTAAATAAACTGGCAACAGTCCACTAACTAATTCAGAGCACATCAGTCCTGTCTCCTCTCTCTTTGTCTCCTTTGACCACCTACGGCAAGAGCACTATCCTGCTGCATGTGTAAGCGCAGGACGGAAAAAAAAATGAAATAATAAGAGGAAAAAAAACTTTTGCGTCTTTCAGCCCCCTCGAAACAACGCGAAGAAAATTACGCGTCACTCGCAAAAAGAGAGAATCCTGAATCCGTCTCCTCTGCAGCGGGATAGTGAAGGAAGCATCTCCCCCGGTTCCCCCTGCGCTCTGGAAGAGGAGAGAAGACAACAGGGTCTCCTCATGCAAAGCGACAGGATCAGCACACCTCTGCTATAACCTCTGTCCAACCCTGTACCCACGCTGCTTAACATGCGCATATAAACCGCGAGGAGAGGCAACAGAGCGCATTGCAAGGAATTATTAAAAACCTCAGTGAAATGAAAACAATAATTAGACGCAACTGCCTCCACCAGGAGATCATGATTAACTGTAATTATCCGAACTATTAAAAGGCAGCCACACAGCGGTTTTGTGCGGTTTGCTGAACATGTGCGTAAAATTTCTCTCTCCAATCGACTGTGACGAGTGACAACAGGCGTTTCTTGTTCGTGACTGGTCAACAGCAATTTGAAGATAAACCACGCTGCGATATTCGGCTTTGACTTGTGTTGTTCACCTTGCATGGTCACGCCTCAGGGCGAGCGCAGTGGATGCTGGTCACGTATCAGATCCGGAGGAGTGTGTGTGTGTGTGTGTGTGTGTGTGTGTGTGTGTGTGTGTGTGTGTGTGTGTGTGTTTGTGTGTGTGTGTGTGTGTATGTGTGTGGAGAGGAGGAATAAACAAACACCTGTTGTGAAATGAGCGCAGCAGCTCACTCAAGAGGACGACAGCAAGCTTCTCTGGCTAATTACAGGGTTTGGAACCTACTATTGCAAGAGGCATGATACAGTGAGGGGGGGGGGGTCATGCTGCTGTGTGCTGCTGATGGGAAGTGATCATATCTACAGTCTCATGAGGGTTTGGTTGTTGCAATCAAGGAGTGAAGGGCAGGGACCAATGCAAGGCTGACAGACTGCACAGGGAGCAGTAACAGGATGATTCTGGTATCATTTTTTTGTCTTTTATTGTCAACAAATCATGTAAAGTTATTACACTAAAAAGTATCGTGTTGAAGCCTGTATTCCATTGCTCTGTGTCACAGATGTAAAAGAGCAAGACAATTAAACACACTTAAGGTATATCAATATGTCACATAAATGCTCACCTATATGCCGTGGACATGATGGATACAGTTAAACGCTTGCACCTGCACACAGTCAGGCAGCCTATCATACACACAACCAGTCTGTTTTGGGTTATTTCCTGCACTAAGGAGGTTGTTTTTTCACCCCTGTCCATTTGGATTAGGTTTTGTTTGTTTGTTTATTTGTTTATTAGCAACATTACACATAAAACTACTGGGCAGATTAACACTAAACCTGGTGGAAGGATGTTTTATCGTAGGGGGAAAAATCCAATAAACAAGGTGTCGATCTGAATCAGAGGCCTGACATTTTCATGGATTTCTTAAAGAAGAAATTGATGGATCGTGAAGAAAATAATTCTGGCATGTTCAGGGGAGTAGTATTTGGTGCTAATCCAAATAAAAAAATACTGGATCCAGTGAATTTAAGTGTGGTTTCATCAAGAGAGTGTTTGGCCTTGGCAGATGCATTCACAATTTACAGTGCCCGGATGAAATTAGGTTTGTAAAGGTTGTCTGTTATTTTTTAGATTTACTCTGATTGAAAACGGTGGGCTTGGGGGTGAGACAAACGTATTGTTGGTTTTTGGTCATTTAATGCATTTTAATGTCACTAATACAAATGTTAAATAACTCTGGTCTTAACAAACGGCCACCACCACAAAGCAAACGCAAGATATATGACAATGCCTGAATAAAAACCATGTTCTTACAGAGCATTAAACTTGAGAGTAAAGTCAAATTCACCAGCCATCATCTGAAATAGTGAAGTAGTAGTGATTGAGGTAGAAGACAAGGAGAAGAACCGCAGGAGATTAACCACAACGCTGACACTGATGGGTATTTAGTGATGGTGGTGTGACGGAGGCAGTGTTCAATGGTGTGTGGCCTCTGACTCATTAGTGCTCCATCACAGTATGGACAATTAAAAATAGAACAGACAACAGACAAACTGCTTCTTGTTCTATACAGGCAGGAGAAATATACAGCTTCCCCTCCAGTTATAAAGCAAAAAAAAAAAAAAAAAAAAAAACTGCTTTAGAAAAATCACATTTCATTCGTTTTTTAGAGGTTTCAGCTGTGTGTGATTGAAATGTCACTTCCTCCACCCTCTCGGCGCCGCAGTGCACAAACAATATCATTTCATTGTTTTCTGCCGTGATGAGAGAGTGCCGCAGCAGTCACAGCTTTCTTGGCTGAGAGGGGAGGGGTGAATTATGATAATTGTGTGTTAGCAACAGAGATGACGGCGGGATGATGGATCTTTCCTGTAGAGAGGCAGAGTGCGAGCAGTTACAGTCTTTGATGTAGTGATGATTTGAATACCCTTTTTTTCTCACATTAAAAATCACCTTTTGATATCAGCCTTATCAGATATAAACTTATTCACAAATTGGGATATTCATTGCATTGTTTGAGTACTACCAACACAACGTGATTGACATCAGTGGCCCTGAGGTGAGTTGGTGCCACATGCTTTATAAATCAGCTGTTAGGCATTAATGTGAACACCTTTCTGGATGACTGGTTGCAAGTCTGCAGTTGTGGATGGATTTTGGTACTGAGGTGGTCAAACAGTTCATTGTTAGATACCTACAAGATACATGAAGTGATTACTTTGCACCTTTATACCTGATCAATGGAGCATTTGGGAAATTGAATTTGTCTTCCTTCATTATTTCAGCTTTTTCAGGGTTAAATGGCTACAACTGAGACACTGGAGGAAACACTGACCACGCCCTCATGTAGCAAGGGCTACCCCTTAACACCCCCTTCCCAATTTGTGAATAAGTTTATATCTGATAAGGCTGATATTAAATTAATCGATCTTTATTTGGATTTTCTCCCTTGTATAGACAGTAATCAAGTAAAGAGACAGGTTACAAATGGTACTTAAAAAGAATAGAAAACATATTTTAAAAGTTTCAAAAACTGTAAGATTCAACAAAGTAAACTGATGCTCCGAACCAAGAAAACAGGGATAAATATTATGGAATTCAAGATCTGAAATTGAGTCTTTTACTGAACCTCTACTGAAATACTGAACTGAAATATTTTATTGTAAAGCTAAAAGAGCTTGAACTGTATTAAAACACCAGAATATGATGGAAAACAACCACCAATTTGTATATGGTAGACACAACTGAAGAACTGATGTCTAATTGGACATTGTAGACATTGTGTAAATGTTGGAGGACCATCACTTGGCATTAAAAGTTGTCTATTTTGCAAAACTAGCCGAGAAATGCGGGGGTTTCTAAGGTAACCAGCTGTCACGACAGCAGGTTGACAGTCCCTGCTCTGGTAATGGGACGTAGTGCCACAGAACTGAGGTGGGAATAAAGATTTGAAGTCAAAATAGAACGTGGGGATGGCGATACCTGGTGGGCTTGGATTTGAAACCTGGTCATTATCAACCGCTTCCATTTATAGTTGTGTAACTAGAGCTACCCTGAGGGAAAATAACGACGTTAAAAACTCAGCGCCCGTTCACCCCAGCATGTTTGGTTTCTGAACGCAAACACACAAGCTGCATCGGCATAATTCCAACAAGTTTCTGTGTGCTGAGTTCTCGTGGCTTTTCTCAAACCTTATTCTACTTGTTGATCTCTATTCATGAGATAGTGCTTTGTTCAACCCACATGAATCCAGAAATAGGAGACATTTTAGTAGCCTGCACCTTTTTCTCTATAAACAAATAAATGCTAGACAGATTTGAGCTCATTTTGGATTTGATGGGTATTTTGTATGATTTGGGAAATGGATTTGGAGCCAGAGACAATGACACATTAATGAGGGATTGTGCAGCTCAGTCAGTGTTCTGTGTTTCTGCTAAAAATATCACGTACAGAAATATTATGACAACTTCAGCTTCATGCCATGGGATGAACTCAGCAAGAACCACATATGACCAGTCAATTTAGAAAGGCACTTACTTATGATACACTTTAGGTAAATCAACATATACCTCTGGCTATTTCTGTTTCTTTCATTCTTCCTTTAATTTGAAACCAAGCGCAGGTCAGTGAAACATAATAAAGAAAGAAACAGGCCAGATCAATCATTGACTAAATGAGAGGTAGTGTAATTGGAATAGCACAGAGTAAGTGCTGGCAGCCACTGTAGTGAGTTACACTGAGAAGTCACATGATTCACACAGCGCGGTGTGACAGACAGAGAGACGTCAGATAAGGAATCTGTGTGTCCGTCTGATGCAGACGTGTCAACACATTTTCATCAGTGTGGATAAGTGATGGCAGCTGTGGGAGGAGCTTTTATTGTGAAGGTATAAGAGAGCAGATCAAAACACACACTGAGACAGTGCCATCAAAACACGTGACATCCAGGAAGAGTTTCGGATCTGTGCATATTTGGCATTTTCTTTTAACTCAATCACCCTCCGTTGTAAATACATGACTACTTGTTTTAATATTTATAGTTAAAAAAACCTTGAACTAACTAAAAATGACAGAAACCAGGTTTTTTTGGTGTGTTCTTCTGACTTCTTTGTTGTGTCCATGTCCCATCCAATAACATGGACAAAGCAGAACTAATTACCTATACTGCAGCCAGCCACCAGAGGGCGACAGAGACACTTTGGCACCTTTAGTGAGGTGTCATGTTGTCCATCTTCATATTGTCTAAGGTTTATGAGTTCAACATCTTAATTAAGCTTAGTTAACATTTGTAACCAAGTACAGATACTGAGGAGAATAAGTCAAAAACCAATGTGTTATCATATTATTTGGCCTGAGGATGGCGCTAAATCAAACATGGAGGATAACCTAAGTCCTTATGCATTACAGCACTTTGAGAGGCTGTTGTGATCAATGCTATGGTTTTAACACAGAGAAGCATCCTGCTCGTGCTCCACGCTTCACAGTCCCGAAGTATTAGGACTTTGATTGCACACAAGAATCTCATTTATTTCATTTTAAGCTTAAAACTGTGCATTTGAGGAGGAAAAGTTTCCTTGTAAGTTGCTGTGACTGTTGACAGGGTAATCTATCATGAAATTGTTTTTCAGCTGTCATTGCCAAAACAGTTTCTATGGCAACAAGAGATCCTCGGAGAGACGATGCTGTCCAGCTTTCACGTACTGGTAAAAATGTGATCAGCAAAGTGGTGTTACTCCTATTTGCTGCAACAAGTAAAAACAGACAATAAACAAAAGAGTGGGAACTAAAAACTAAGGGAACTTCAGCAGATTGTTTGGAAGTGAGTATCAATCAAAATAAAATCTACATAATATCTCACAGTTTTGTCAAACCAAGACAGATTGTTGTTTTGTAGTGATTCAAGTAAAGTTGTCATCCTTGAGGGAGCGATACACTGCGACCGTGGAGAGGCAGCAGCTCAATGAACATCAGATTCAACTTCAAGTTGAGAATTAATGACCACGGAGGCGTACCTCCCTGTCTGGTCTTTGTTTGTCTGCTCTAACTCAGTTGGATATGGTGTTCATTTACTAGGATCTACTGTTCCCTCCTTCTCACTCCTGGTCTCTGAAGAACACACTGGATGATTACATTTTTCTTCCTCTCCACACGCTCGACTCCTACCTGTGCACATTTGAACCTGGTCTTTAACACACACACGCACAGACAAACACATGCAAGCTTAACTTAAACTAACGTTACCTAAAAACAAGTCTCTACTTTGGAGTGTAATGATTTATGTTATGTGGTATTGCTGTTCGTTCCCATTAGATAGAATTGCGCCCTGAATGGGACTTTTTCTACTTGAAAAGATAGTCATATTTTTGTAGTCCAAATGTGGTATGGTGGAGATCACAGAACTGCATCAGCACGAAAACAATCTGTTCACACAGTCTGTTCACACAGCTGACGTATTCAGCTGAATGTGGGACAAATTCATTAATATTGGTTAAAGCATAAACAGACTGGCAAATAAAATGATACAATGTTTAAAATTGAGGGACTGCTTTTCCACTGCCTTACGGAAATGCGTATGTTCCACAGTTGGAGACTTGAAAGAACATATGTTTGAGCCACTGCTACTGTTGGTTTGAGACAATGACATATGATGAAAATATGTAGCAGTAATGAACCTAAACACACTTTTACGACCAAAGATGTGTTATTTTGGATATTGTTCTCTTATAAACACCCGCTTCACATACTGTCAATTTTTGTCAGAAGTTCTCACCAATTATCTTTCATATTGGTTCATGCTCAAACTTACAAAAAAACTAACCGCTGGGCCGTCAGTGTGCCATCGGCCTGAGCCAAGATTTAAACGACAAAGAAAAGCTCGGGTCAAACACATGAAGGACAGACTGACGGCCAAGCCAGACCTATTGATGTGGTGAGATGAAGGGGCCCGGAGATTGTGCTATATTTAGCTTCATTGACATGGTAATGCTTAGGACATGAGAGGACCTCCGTGTCTGTGTGTGTGTGTGTGTGTGTGTGTGTGTGTGTGTGTGTGTGTGTGTGTGTGTGTGTCTGTGTGTATGTGCGTGTGTGTACGTGTGTGTGTTTGTGTCAACAATGATCTCAACCACCATTTCAATTTCTGGGCTTTAAACTGGCAAAGTGTTTTTGATCACAGAAACAGGAATAATAACAAGAGGGTTTGACTGAATCAATAGTCATCTCCCTGTTATACAGCATGGAAATAGCAGCACTGTTGATTTCTCTCCATGGCCTTGATCAGCGCCTGAAGGAAAATGTGATGAAACACATTTACCCGGCGGCACAATTCGTCTGTCTCTCTCTCTCCCACCTCAATTTCTCCAGCTGTCTTACCCTCTCTCTCCCCCTCCCTCTCTCCTTGGCTCTACCCAGCCCAGATTTCTGCCTTCCACTGTTGTCTTCCTCCTACTTGTTTCCTAGCAACTGAACTGACATGGCCCCTATTCTCAGCCCTGTGAATCAGTCGCCATAACCCTAGACATTAAGGAATAACCTATATAAATCATCGGCCCCCATGGGGAGCTGAGTTATGACCATCGTCCACGAGCATTTTAACCTGGTTTCTGCATAAAGCCAGTTTAGACTGGTCCAATTAAATACCAATAGGTCACTGAATGATCTGCTGCAGTTATCAACCAGATAACAAGAAACAAACACAGACATTTAGACAGCTGTTTGAGATGCTAAAAGCCTGATTCACCACTTGTAATACTAATGAAACAACTTTTTAAAGCTATAACTTGGACTGGTTGCAAAAGAATATGAGAGATTTTAAGTGATTTTCTTAATTTTCTTAGCTTGTGGGGAAGTCATCAGGAGCCACATCAGACCATTGGCGAAATCTAGAAAACGTTACAGACTCTAACCAGAGCTTTAATTCATTAATTTTTCATTTAAACAGTTAATCGAGGAATCAACTGTGCAAAAACAATTGGATGTCATGGCAGGTTTGTCTCAAGTGTTTGCCTACATATAGCAACTAGATGACAATTCCAGATTTTGTCTAATATTCAAATGGTATGATCAAATTAGCTTTTTTATTTAACATGAAATCATGTCACTAACATCCCTGTCACATCATGTTTTTTTTCTTAAATCTGCCTCATTCGGGAATAACCATCTACCATAGAGGAAATTGTAGATGTGGGCAGTAAGATCGCTGAGAGATTATCTCCACCTAGTGACAAATGATGGCACTACATTATTCAATGTGCCAGACAATAATCAGTTTTAATATCGTGTTTAGATATTGTTCAGTCACTGTAATTGTGTCAACAATATGTATGCAGTGTATTCCCTCATTTAAATATGACAAACAGAAAAATGTAAGAATTGAACAAAAACCGATGCTGTTGTACATCGAGACTATCCGGTCATTAAAGGTTAATTCCCTATGGAAAAGTGTCTTCTTTTTGTGCACTTTTATTCACTTTGTGACATCGTTCATGGCCATACTTGCAAAATAAAAAACAAAAATGTTGTTTGCTTGTACAGGGAGAGTGAGACACATATATGTGCTTTGGAGAATTCGATTATACTGCAGGTTAATAGAGACGTTGAGAGACATTTCTTAGAAAACATGGTGCAAAACCAAAAGGAGAATAAAGAAAAGCATCAAATCCAGACAATGGAAGTCCATCATAATAAACAATGAGCAGAAGGCAGGTGGTGGGCTAATAATAAAAAAAAGTCATGAATAAGGTATTTGCAGCGATTGCTTGCTGCTGCAGCCATTTACCTTTATAAATTAAACCTTACTGTTGTCCATATATCTTTCTGGCTCAAAACTATGAGTGAATGAGAAGAATGTTAATAATCATACTGGCAGCCAAACAGATCAATATTGTTAACAGGCTGCAGTAAATTTACCAGGCATCTGCAAGGGCTGGAAACAGGCATGAGCAGACTGCCGGTGTAGGCTGGTGAATTGGCGAAGGACCCCTAAGGCCTGGAAAAGCTATGTATTGCACAGCGCACACGAATGGAGCATAGAGAGGAATGTAGCGGACTGGAGACGAGAGTCTGGGAGAAAAGATTTAGGACCTCTGGATTTAACCCAAAACTCTCCTTCCTGGCCTCTGCCCGCCTCTGATTAAACCAAAACCTGGACTGAATGCGAGGTAGCACATCATCCATCCAAGGCAGGACATATCCTGGACAGGTCCTGAGGTACATGAGTTTTCCTCTTTTAGCTCTGGGATTTAACCATTGCCAAATAAACCCCCAAAACTCAAGAATTCTACAATCTAATCATAAAGTCCCAGCCTAAGGGTTTCTGCCAAATAGTTTCGACTTATTCAGATTATTAAGACTTTCCCAGCAGCTGCAGATCAGATTTGCTTGATTTCCCCTCCACACGACAGCCTTTCTCACAACATCATTATCCAACAGCTTCTACCGCGGCATCTGCTCCGATCTGGAAAACATACTGTGCCGACAAGCTTGGCCGAAGCTGCGATGAATCACAAAGAGTGTGGATTTTGAATGCCCTCTGCTGGGCAACAAGGGGCTAATTTAATACACACACAGGATCAAATCAAACTTTGTCCCAATACGATAAAGATGTTAACATGATTGATCCCTTCTCGGTCCCAGGTTTTTCGACATGCAAGGAGGGATCCGGTGTGAGGAGGACGGAGCTGAATTACAACTAATTAAAGCTTTAAAACTTAAAACTATGCTCGGTGTCACTTTCTTCTTCTCATTGTGCCTCTGCGTGAATCATTCTCCGGAAATTCTATTCTCATCATTCCCCTGCTCCGTGAACCCCTCCAGCTCATGCCTCTTTCACCTGCTGGTTCCAGATGACATCACCACCACAGGCCAAGCAGCACCCATTTGTCTCGTGAATGCATGCATGCGCCCGAACAGCTCTCAGAGGCTCCACTAGAGGTCACAGACATGGCGCTGGAGTCTCACTTTGCTGCTGCCGTGCTGGATATTGATGAAGACTCACTTTGCTTGCACAGCATCCTTCCTCACCCATTTGTCAGAACTACACCTTCCCGGGGAAACATAAGTCACACAGCTGCAGTGAGAGATGGATGTGAAGAATAACCCCCCCCCCACACACACACACTCCAGGCATGTCTTTGGCTCATTCCCTCAAACAAAACTGTAGCTAATGTGGGGATCTTGATGCTACCCACACACATTAAAATCTGACCCATCACTGAATTGTAATCTCAAATTAAGGGTCCAAAATAGACAATTTCGATAAAGATTCTGCTCGTTCTGCATTCTGAGCCCGTTCGGCTCAAAAGCGTCAGCGATAGAAAGAAATCATGTGGCACTACAAAGGTATTATTTGCTCCAATGACTCTAAACAGCATTGAACTCTCAGAACACACAGCACAATCATCTTTGATATTCAAATCCGAGGCTTTGAACGAAAGGACGGGGAGAGATTACAAGGTCTACGACAGGGTGCACATGATGGCTATAATTTTAGCATGTGTGAATATAACACACAAACGCACAGCTATGAAATGGTAAATTGAGTATTAAAGCTGTCATTTCAAATTGTGAAATCAATACAGCTCACAGGCAAAAAGAGAAAGACGCATGTTTGGTAGATATATTTCATTTATATCTTGCCATATAGTAATATTATAATGATGTTGCTAAAGCAACCATTCATTTCACCTTTTTGTTTGGTTGAATTTCTCATTTACAACTTGACATTTTACAACCTGTTAACCAACAGGCAGGTTCAGTAGCCACATCACCTCCTCCCTCCTGTTAGCTCGAAGCCTACTCCTATTGTAAGAAGGGGGTGGGTTAAATGTGTGTGGAAAACAAACATCATTACAGCAGGTTGTTTTATTTATCTGTGGGAGCGAGCACACACACGCACACGCACACACACACACACACACAATCAAACACACACACACACAGACACACAGACACACAGACAGACAGGTGGAGCAGGTCATATTGCTTCCTGTGCTAACTGGTGTCGTATCACAGGGCTGTACGGGAGGTCAACACAAAGTGCTGTATTTCTATTTTCACCTCCAGCAGAACCTGTACAGCAAATAAGCTGCTCAGAGCCCTGCTTTTCAAAGTGGGGGTCCCCAGGGGGTGCCGGGGGGGGGGGGGGGGGGGGTGCAAAGAAACTGTAAGGGAAATGGGGGGGACAATAAAAATAAAATTATTAAATGAAATATGTTGTTTATCACTGCATATCGAAATCGAAGTGTGCTTGGTTGCCAATCTTTTTTTTCTTCTAATGCCAAAGTTTTAATTATAAAAAAACAGACAGCGCTCAAGCCAATCAGAATCGAGAGGCCCCTGCATCAGCAAGTTGCTGTGTGCCTGAGATGTAGCTTGCTGCCTCCTGCTAACGTATTTAAAAAAAGAAAAAGACCATCAGACCACCAGACTGAAGATGACTCAGCTGCAAAAACTGCCACAACCACGGAATACCTCCTTGGTACCACCTATATTAAGGGAAATAGATTAAGAAACTGTAAGTTTGATTTTGGATTTTTGCCTTCATATTGCACACGTAATTTAAAAAAGTTTAAAAATGGGGGGTCCCCTCCAGAGGCTTATTCTAGATGCAGGTCCTTGGCATAGAAACTATTGGGAACCCCTTTGGTTCAGAGGAGCTGAGGATGAATCCCATCTTCAAATAAACCTTTAAAGTGCGAATTCATGAAGTTGAAATATCAAATTATCTATTCATATTTAAGATAATTTGTTTAACGACTAAAACGTTTATGTTTAGACAAACACTGATGGAAGATGGACTTGTTTCTCACTTTATGATGCTTCGGTGGTTTTCTGAATTATTTCACCAAAGCAGAGGAAACACAATTAGACCTTTACCACACATTCTTCTAAAATAAAGACATAAATTAAATAAATCAATTGGACATTTTCCTTCAAGCACACAGCCTGAAGCATTATCTCAGAGATTCCTCAAAGCATGGGAGTTATCAGCACAATAAAGGTCTTTTTTTATTAAACAGTTAATAAAAGTTGATCTACACCAGTGCCTGCAAACCATATTCATTGTGTGAGTCTCAGTGTGTGTGCAAGTTAGTGTAAGCCCATCTGAATGTGAATATGCAATAGTAAATGAGTCACGTGGTGGTGCTCGGGAGGACCAGGGGCCATATTTCATAAAGTTCCCTCAGGAGACGTAGCTGGTGTCAGTGAAGCAGGGCAAGAGCATACAGATGCATAATAGTAACATGTAATGTAATACTGAAAGAATCAGGGAATGAGGACACCCAGGTGTTCCTCTGTGGGGAGACACAATATAGGCCATATGATGGTGTTCTGCTCTGAACTAACACAAAAGGGCAAATACTGGTCTGTTAGTCCACTGCTGAGAGTTTGAATGTTTTTCCTGTGTCTGCATGGGATTTTCTGCAGATTGAGTCACTAAACGTCAGCTGGGATTGGCTCCAGCTTCCCTTAAAAGGATCAGCTCTATGTATGGATGGATGCATGGATGGCATTGGTACAGACTGAATGGACAATGACCATGAAATTTAGTTCATACATTCTGTCATGGTGCCCGTTTTAAATGTATGTAAAACTATGAATTGAAGTTTGGTACATTCCCGTTCTTGTCAAGCTGCTAACATACAAAACTAAAATGGTGAAAATTATATCTATATTTACCAGCTCATATATAAAAAAAAAACGACTACAAGTAGGGGGCAACGTGAGACCATGCAAACATTTTCTTTTTTTAAATGTTGATACCCCTTCACTCTGCAGCTATCTTTATTATGTTTGTTGCACTGCTTCACTCTTTCCCATCCCTTCACTGTCTGCATATTACACCCCGGGGCTACATTTAGTTTTGATGGACGCTGCCATCGCCCGACAGATCACACATCACAGCAACTCATGATCACTTTCAATCTCTGTGATGTCAACAGTAGTTTCAGTTTGCCACATTTGTCCATTCAGACAGAGAAAGAGAGAGAGAGATGGAGAGAGAGAAAGAGAGAGAGCACAAAGACAAACCAAAACATAGAGGGCGAGCGAGTGAATGAGTGCAGCCGTATATCAATTTATCAGTTAATGAGAATCTCTGTACGCTGAGTGCAGCGAAACCAAATACATCCTTGTCATAAAACAAATAAGCCAGTTCGAATTAAATGAAAACCCCATCTAAGCGTTGTGTGTGTGTGCGTGCGAGCCAACCAACATTTCAACAATTGTCCCTCGATGCACATTCTCTCTCTCCCTCTCAATAATGCTGCCTCTTCCATTCGGCATATCGTTTGACACACACAGGGTTTTGTGGTGGGGAAAATGTATTTTCAGCGTGTCGTCATTAATAATTCACTTATGACAAACAGCTCTGACATTTACACTGCACTTGGTGTCTGTCTGACTCTTACAGGAAGACAATTATGAAGGAGAAGGACACCGATATGGAGGGAAGGCAGATTCTCTCTCTCTCGGTTCTATACTGATGAAATTAGAAAGGGTCAGGCCTAATTAAGCGTCAAAGCTTCAGGAGTAAAGCACTGATGAAAGAGGCTGTGATGCCCTTAATAGAACCTGTACATTGACCCTGAATTAAGTTTAAAATGGCTACAGTAAGTCTGACAACAAGAGGGAGAGTAAATTAAACCTGGCTGGGGCATAAGAAGTCTACTTAAGCAAATCTTTTAAAATTGGTAGGAACAAAAAGGTTCCCCCGAGATTTAGATTACCTTTTTGTCCAATTACGCCTCTGTGCAAAACATCCATCCACTCGCTTGGTTTCTCGTGAGACAAATGAGAATGAGAAAGTGTGAATAAACAGACTCAGTAGCAAACTTTGTAAATCCCTTTGACTTCCCTCCTGAATCTCTGTCTGACTAACGGCTCAACAGGTTGTGAACAAACCGACATGCGAGGTCCTCTGAGGCCGGCAGAGTGCAAGCGCTCTTTCAGAGCTAATGGCTTGTGGGAAGACAAACACTGAAGAGAAGCAGACAGATTGAAGCCAGTGGTGGTGTCACTGTTTCCAGTGACTACATTATTGCCTTTTCCATCCCATAGTGCAGCTTCACCGAACACTTCAGTTTGATCAAATACAACAGATTACAGGGGATCAAATCGAGTGGATGTTTTCTCTTGGAAAAAAAGGCTCAGCCAGAGGAAGAGGACAGAGAGTTATGGATGTTCTACAAAGGTGAAATATATATTCATTCAAAGTTATTTTCATGAAAGAAAAAATACAGACATAACAAAATAACTTGATAAGAGAGAATAATATCAACTTTAAAAGTAACCTGTGTTTCTAGGGGATTATCAACACAGTTGGAACACAGCTTGCCTGATTGGCCACTTTATCTAAATATTGCATGTATTGAGATCAGGTCCCCCATTAGATATACAAGCACTTTCTGAATTGTTCACAAATCTCAGTTTTTGTACTTAAGCAAGCTAAAATTATTTATTTATTTACTTATTTGCACTTTTTACACGTAATCACAAACCAAAGACACTAGATGAATCTTTACCTGATGAACTTCACATTTGACTGCAAACCACATAATATCTATTCAATATGATTCATCCTCTGAAGATCATGAATGTCTGTACAAATAAATTCAATGCCAGTTCATCCATTAGTTTAAAGTCAGGAGCTAAGTGGTGTCAGACAAAATAGACCAGTGTTGCTCACAGGGCTAAAAAAACAAATTGATCAGTCATGTCCCTGCTGGACTCAGAATGCGTCATAGAGACTTCAATCAAAACAAAAACCCTGAATTGAAAGGCAAAGAAACTCAAAGAATCAAAACACTGACTCGACTGCACACGGCCAATTTGACAACCGCAGCAATGATCCGAAGAGATGAGGACCAAACACTGTGTCCGAATCTGTAAACACCCCTGCAGAGGATAGGACCAACACGGCCCAGCAAAGATAACTAATGATAACACAAAGCATGCACACACTCACCCTCACGCACGCATATATGCACACACACGTGATGTGCCAATGTCCTCGCCTGCCATCTGTAACCACTGACACCTGCAGCATTTCCAGATTTTATCGCCTATAAATTATTGAAGGAATCGTTGATGTTTGATGTCCGTCACTATGACTTCACTGTGCACAGTTATATCGATGTGCATGTGTGTGCTGCCTGCACGTCAGCCAAGGATCGGTGGCAAAACATAAACAGTTTGTCAGGCCATTATCAATATGAGAAACTCTTGAGTGTTGGTGCACAGTCATTAGTTTGAGGACAAAATGTTGAGTGATATTTTCACTAAAAACCTTAATGCAGCTCTAATATGAAGAGGACAAACCTGAGCACAGGAACAAATATATACCCTCAGGTACACAATTGGCTTTAACAGGGGACCATTATCCCAACAAATTCAATGATGTGTGACATTGCTGAAAGATACAGAGCTAACATTAGACAAGTAATGTCTTAAAAGTGCACCATGCAAAATAAGGAATTGTGCAAAGATGTTGGATATATAATTGGCCACTCTGTGTATATTGTGGACCCTGGCCCCTGTTTAGAATAATCCTCGATCCGGCACTGTACTTAATTTTACTTAAGAGTTATTAGCAGTTCCCCATTGCAGTGATTTTTCCCTCAGACGTCATTAGAGACTTGGTCGAGGTCAAGTTATTTAATACTTTCCAAAAACGGTGGGGGCAGTTTGGAATATATTGTAAAACCCACAGCATTTAGTGGATATACTGAGGTTTCAGGAGACACAAGATTGTTTGTGAGATAATTTGTGAAATGTGTATAAAAACTATGCAAAAACTTTTCCAAATGATTGTTTTGGTGCAAACATAAAACGCATGCTGCCTTTGGCTTGGATGAAAAAACACAAATTAAACTCCAAAACACACAAACAGCTCCCAATTCCAGCAGAGACCACATCAATCTGGTGATCTTCTCTGTTTGTGACCAACCGCTCTTGCAGTTGAAATGTCAGATTGATTCAGTCTGATCACCGTCATTATTGCCACGTTAACACAACCTCTAAATACCGTTATTTCATCAAGCACTTCCGAAAGAAAGTCTTCACCCTGAATGCCATGTTTCAAACACACACACTCACAAACACACACACAGCTAGAAGCAGAACAAAATGCCAGGATTACAGACTTAATAGCTTCATTTAAAAAGCAGTGTTTGCTGTTTCAACATGATCGAGATCCGAATGTCATGTACTAATCCTTCAGAAGATCCTCAATGGACGCACATGAAAAAAACACCACTTAAAGAAATTGACAGCCTCATAGAGGTTTCATTGCTCTTAATCCACAATACAGAAGGGTCAGAGGGAAAGCAGCACACACTTGTTGATTGTTTGTGGACAAACATGTGCGGTCTGACCTCAGAATGGGCCTCAAGACCAGGTAATGGAAACTATAGAAGGGTTCTTCCTCTGGGGAGCATGACAATTCTGTATTGAGTTGCTCAGTATCTTAGAGATTGAGTGTAGAACACAGGGTCACTGGAGTAGACAGAATATCAGAGTTAATCCTCTATGGAGCATGAATGTCCACAGCCAAGTTCACCAAATTGAAACACTGACTATTTTTCACACGGGTCTGTTAGAGTGGGATAGGTAATAGCCAAATATGACTATTTTCTTGGGAGGATTAAATCATTTTTTATGGAATAAAGACAAATTTTGACAAATGATCAAGAAACTAGAATGGTGGTCAGAGAGCCTGACCGATACTGCATCCTTCCACCAAGGTTCATGAAAATCAGACCATTTTTTTGCGTTGTCCTGCCAACTGAAAAACAAATCTATGCCACAGAAAACATCATCTCCTTAGTTGAGTTAATTATGAAAATATTAAAAGTCATCTTCTGTGAGACACCATGAACCTCAGAACATTTTATGGGAATCGTCCCATTACTTAAAGACATTATTAAGACAAATTTTCACCTGATGGTGGGTCAGTGGGTCGTCACAGTTTTAGGGCTAGTTCTCTGGGGACAATGAATACCCATCCTATATTTCATGAAAATCTGGATGGCTAATTTTTTTAAGCAGCCAAACAAGGAACAGGGGGAGAAATTGAGTGATGGCACCATTGGTATAATAAACTAAAATAACCTTGTCTTTTTCATTTAATATTTCTCCCATTTCATCTGAATCCAAACCAATTTCCTTTGAAAAACAAAAGCAGGTGCACACTTTGGCTCAGGTGCAACATCCCATGTTCCATCCTGCTGTCAGGTGGATGTGGGTTTGCTGATAAGTGGCCTTGAGAGGTGGATGTTCATGGTTGTAACAGAACCTGACTCACTCTGGTCTTTGCTCTCTCCGCAGCACAAGTGTAGATCTGTCATGTGCGATTGTAATAATCATATTAGGCAGGCCAGAGAAAAATGATCTAGTCCGTGACAGAGCCTCTCTACAGGCCTGGTTACTCAGTAATTGACCACATCAACTATTGTCAGGTGGACTTAAATGATCATATTATAAATATCTTATTTTTAGTCCTCATTTATTCACTCCCCCCACATGTATCTACCCATCTACCCTCCAATCCCCAATTCCTCCGTCACACTCCCAAAGGCTTTGTCCCTCCAGCTATAGACATAGCTCAGCATCGGATGTGGCATCCTGTCCCTGTGGCGAGAAGGGGGTGGGGGGGCACCGAGGGGGCCAACGCCACTAGAGGTGAAGCCCCAGCTTCAGCAGGGAAGCAGAGGCGGGGGGCTCACCGCTATAATCCACAGCGCTGCAGGGCAGGAAACCAGTAACTACATGTACACACTCAAAGGGCATAAGCATGGTATAAGGGACATGGTATAAGCGCTGCCTCTCATATACAATTAATGGGCAACTGGTGTTGATCGAATGAGCATTAGACTGGTTCTTCAACTATTATCTGAAAGTCTTTTTGGCGCTGAAATACAACATCCTGCTGAATATTCTCACCATGTTAAGACGTTTCTCAAAACCCGACATAACCTCAATAACAAGCTGCTAATATGAAACATTTAGACCGACATGCTTGTATATCTTTTTCAACAAAACATTCACTAAGGTTGGAAATTGTGAGAATTATTAGCTTTTGTCTAAAAGTTCAATGAGATATTTTATACCAAGCCCTAAATCTGTAAGGTAAATATGAAGCGACAGCATGAATCTGATTAACTCAGCTCACAGCTCAGCATCTTAAAACAGTGGACAACAGCTGGTCTGGCTCTGTGCTCTGCCACCTACCAGCTGAAAAAGTGTAAAGCGATAATAGACATACCATACAAAATGTGGACTGTTGAGCCTCAGCCTGCAGGTAGTTATGGATAGACAGAGCAAGGTTAGCCTTTTCCTGATTCTACTTCTCATGCTAAGCTAACTGCATACTGGACATACACAGACATGAAAACTTAGGAATAAATACTTTTCTCAAAATGCTGAGCGATATAAACACTGCAGGTAACACACAGTACATACACCAACCCCTGCACTACATGTTTTTGAGCGGCTACACAGGTCGAATTCCTGTCATTATATACCGGAAAACAAACTTGCATTTTAAATCCATCTTTCTCACTGTACCCTAAAGACATACGTTTGATGGCAGGTGTTGACAGTAGATTTAAATGACTGAGAAGTTTTGCTAAGTCACAGTATATTTACAGTAGATTCATCACTAACCACTCAGGAAACCACTATCCACTAACCCCTGAATATGATGAATGTCATCAAACTGCACAAATGAAGGGTTAGAGTTAGAGGAGTGTGGCCATAACAAATCTGAACTTTACATCACTTTCAGCTCCATCTTCATAGACTTTACATATATGTGGTCTCTGCTCACAGGGAGTGCTGAATAGTTTAGATTAAAGAAGAAAAAGCAGCTCATATAACAGTTAGATCTGATTTATAGCCACTGTATCTTTGAATTTCTTCTAGTATAAACTGGAAGTGCGTCATAGAAATCGATGGTAACATCATAAATGTGCAACACTATTTGCACAATTTCAATAACAAGCAGATGGATGGCTGAAGATATTATCGTAATTATCATTATTATATTATATTTGATATTATTACAGCTACTATTAGTATATATAATGTGTAAATCCCAACTCTAAGGTTACCTGCTTCCGGAGCATAGCCCTAAGCAAACTTTGCCGATGTACAGATAATAACTATACTTCATGTATTTAAAAGATAGAGCATGTCAGGGTGCTATATTAGCCTCATACTCACTCCCACTCCTTGCGTCGTGCCTGTGGTGTGCTGTGGATCTTATGAGCCTGGTGGGCTTTTACAATGTCCCTCTGCTCGATCAGGCCGCCCCGACGTCTCTTGTTCAGGTTGGGACTCACCGCCAAATCTCCATCCATCCCCAGCATCCCCCCTCCAACGTCAAATGTCGAGGCCACATCAAGACAGAGGCCCAGACGGTTTGGGTGCAGAGGGGGAGCGTGTCCAGACATATGTGGGAGGTAAAGCGTGTCATAGCTGGTTGAGAGACTTTGGGGCTCCAGGAGAGAGTGGGACTCAGAATACAGATTTGACCCTCTGTCCAGTCCGGCACGATGCTTCTGCCAGCCCTCACAGTCCGATGGGGACGGGTGGAGGAAATGGTGTCTCGGGGTACTGCTACCACAAATCGCCCCCATGCCCACACCCCCCACTGTACAGTCGGGCCCTCCTGGCACTCTGGGTAGCCCTAAAGCATTGTGGTCCCCTGTCAGAGACTGGGAGCCGGCCGGATAGGAGCCCAGTTCCAGCATTGTTGGAAGGCTGCCCGGGACCTCAGCATAGTGCTGCAGGAAGGAAAGGGAGAAGAGAAGGAACAGAAAGGAAGGAAGGAAAATGAGAGAGACAGAAGAGATTAATGAACAAATCCTCAATCATTATTTCAATAAACATCAAAAGCATATTTTCGTATAATTTACAGATAGAGAATTTTCTCAAATAGAGAGATGAATAAATATAATTTTTAATTACTGGCAAAGACTCTTTGTATAAACCAAAATACAGGACTCAAATTATCTTCAAAAAGAAAAAAATTCAATTTGATGTATTAATTTATATAATCGATGCTTATATTTTAGACACATTAGTATCCTTCCCAAGATTTATTTTAATATTATATATGTTAATATCAAAGGCAGTCATGAAAATTTAAAATAAATAAAAATGATATTTAGAGTCTTTAACATTTTAGTTTGGTCTATGACCCATTAACATGGAGCAGGTGGGATTTATAATGCAGTTGAGACACTTTGGCTTCACATTTGGGGAGCAAGCATGTTGTCCATCTTTACAAACAGTCTATGAAGCTCGACAAAGAGTGATGGTCTTGCATTCGTCGGGTTCATTACAAATGCAGTCAAACATTATAATGAGAAGAAATATTCTGGAAAAGCCTTTCAGTTTAAAAAATGATGTTGCAGGGGAAATGGTTTACTTCATTTATTTTTCTCCAACTATTTTCCGTGCTAATCTCAGTGCTCATATATATATTAATGAGAGAAATATAAATAATGAAACTGTCAGACGGCAGTGGTTATAACTACAAAAAGGTCACACTTAGATCACAGGCCCTCTGCTGCAGGAGGACCACTCCTGACACCTTTTTGACTGCATCTCTGCGCCGACTGATTGGATCGACTAACTCAACCAGAAATTGACGCATCACAGATCAATTCTCGAAGCACACTTAGACAGTTGGTCTTTTTAACAATCAGTGATGGTTCTATAGGTTCTGATTGCCTATTACCTCTGACACCCCCTTGTTCTCATGGGGGTTTAATAGAGTTTAATCCAGAGAGCTGTGGTACCATAGGTAAAGTGGCTTTAATTGCGGCTGCCAAATGCATATGAGCTGAGCTTCCAGCAGACAAACCAGAAAACACCTAGTGTTGCCAGGTCATGTTCTAATTCTTTTCTCCTGGAGCTTTACTGAGCATGTGAATGAAATATACAGGCATGAATATACAAGTATTTGAATGCACACTTGTCCATTGTGTTGTTCCTGGCTCAGGGGGAACCTCTGTCTATGGAATTGATCCGCTGCTTACTGAATCCATTTCGCAAATTATCTTTACAAACTGGCTGCATAGGAATGCCAGCACAATTATCTGATATACTATTTGAGTTCGGACAGTTGGACATATTGAGCATCAGCCACATCAGAGGAAAATAAAACAAGACCCACAGAGGTGCAACAACATTTAAACCCAAAACCTATTTACAAGACTTGAAAAGTAGAACAAGTGCTTGCAGGTGACATGGTGAAAGCTCCCACAAGCTACTAAAATAGACACGGACACGTAAACTGGGAAGTGTATTTGATTTCATAGAAACATGAGCACACTTTTTTAAGCTGCTTTTAGTCATGCACTGAACTCTTTCTAGCGGGGCTCTGTGTGAGAGGGCAAATGTCAGTTCACATTTTCTGCATTTTATTCTGCCAAATTTCTTGATAATGTCTGAGTGAGCCCATGTGAGAACACAGCAGGGAAAATCCAAAGCCAGCGAGTGGAAGTGTTGATTCAGTTCTAACATGCAATTTAAAAACATTTAAATAAAACTAATATCTCAGGAAGACGCTTAGAAGGATGTCGATTTGGAAAGACGAGATTTGAGGTTTTTACGATGCCAGTCTACCCAGGTGCCATTACTGTTTGTGATTTCCCTCTTGTTGTGGACATGTCAGTCCCTGATAAACTCCTGCTACATTCTTCATATGTGAAAGAAAAAATGCCCAAACCAATTTTCTGCCCATTATCCGGAGAATGTGTCTGAAAATGGATTAGTCACTCCAGTAAACAACGATTACATATCTGCTCCTCCATGGTGCATTTATGTAAAGCGCCTATGTGGTTACCACTACATACCATATGCTACCTGCACGATATTCAATATTGAGGCACTTAAGTCTCTTGTTTATGGCCATGTACCATCTGCTTAAGAGATCAATACAGTGAGATAAAAACAGAGGCAACTAAACACTGCTAATGTGATGTCTCTTTTTTTTATGAACAGTTCACCATTTTGGGAAATAATTTGATTTCATACTAAGATTAGACCTCTTTTTTATCTTTATGGTAATATGACTTGGAAGTCAGTGGCCTGTAAACTTCACTGGGCACAAAGCCTAGAAACGGGGGGGAAAACTCACGCCTTACATCATTGGACAAAGCTTTGATTTTATGAAACTTTTATGGCTAATTCCCTCATGAACCATTATCAGGACCCACACTGCCAGACCAGCAACAGACTCTGACCACAGAGCTCTGAACTCCACACTGCAAAGCACAGACTGAAACTTCAAAGAGCAGCTGCTGTGGTTTGATAAAATTCACCCAATTAGCTTTTAAGAGTTTGGCCGTTGATTACACTTGGTCCCTGTAGCTTTCTGTCTACCATTATCTCAAATCACACACCTCTAATGTGTTGCTCACAACGGCGCGGTGACAGTCACTTAGGGTCACATTAAAAGGGCCTGAAGGATACGACGAAAACTGGATCACAATAGCAGAGGGGCCAAAGTGTTTCAGTGCTCTTTGTTGGACAACCTGCGAGGTCACTAATGAGGAGTGAAGGAGCGGCTCAGACAGGCGAGGAACCTTCTCACACCTGATGCCCCCTTGACGGCCCATGATGCCTGATACACATTATATTCACCACATCCTACCCTCAACCTGAATGTCAGCCCCCATGAGTGGCCAAATGTGTGTCAGGAAGTGTCACATCACCTGAGACTACACTACCGGGGGATGTGTTGGAAAAGGAAATCAGCCAGCTGAAAATAACCATCTTGTTTGTAGCACGGTGCAGGTGGTTGTTAGAGAAATTTTAGGGCAAGTGCTTAGAGGGAATCGATAAAATACATTTCAGGCTATAGAAATCGAATCATGGAAGTCACAAAAATATCTGGCCATACAGACCAATTTATTGTCCTTTATCTGGTTGCAAATATCATTTTATATTACTTAGGTTATTCTACATATGTTTCTTCATCACACAAGACTGGCACTCAGTACAGTGTATCTGCAAAGGCCCAACAGCCCCCTTAGGAAACCATGTTTTAAATTCACTAGATCCAGATTTTGGATCTGCATCAGGATCCATGAATTATTCTCTGAGAAATAAACAAAAGCGTGGAAATACCACCACTGTCACTGAAAAAGACTGTAAAAAAAAGTAATAATAATATAATAATCCTGGATCGGCCCCCCCTGATCTCAATCTGCACCCAAACCGAATGAGTCCGTCCTTGGGTTACCCCCTCAACAAAATGTCATGGAAATCTGTTGAATAGTTTTTGCTTTATCCTGCTCACAAGCATGAAATGAAATGTTACACAGGCACTAAATAGAGACTGTACGAGAAACATATTGTATGTGTGATGCATTTAAATTCAGAATAGGAGTGATTAGACCAGGACCCTTAGGAGTTATTAATCACAATGCAGAGGGAGCACGGGGCACAGAACAATATTCTGTAAGCACATTATGACTCAGCTGTGTCAGTTATTGCATTTCCTCATATGTTTGGATGGTACTCATGCTGTATAGGTTACCTTATAGCTCTGGACAAACCAAATGACATCAATAAATGTAACTGAATGGCAGCTCTGTCGAGAATAAGGAACACAGACGCTTATAAATACTGTAGAAGCCTTGGAGGGAGAGTAAATTAATGTGTTATTATGGGATGTCTAATTGCAGCTATAGCCTCTAACTTTGATCAATGACTCTCTAAAATACAGCCCCTGCATATTATACTGTTCTGTATGATACCGAGTGCATTAGCTTACATATTTAATTTACAACTTTCTATTACACAAAACGGCAAACAGAAGCAGCACATGGGCAGATGTATTGCGGGTGTGATGTTACACTTTCATGGATGTAGCATCAAGAAACGCAGACAAAGGCAAAACACCAAAAACTTATAGAAGCAAGTTCTTAAATCGCCTACATTAAAAAAATATCAACGTGAGAAGAGAGAAGCATCATTTTAGACGCCTTCTGTTCCGCTCAGGCTGCATAATAATAAATTGTATCTCATTTTAATTATCCCCTGACCATCAATCACATTGAGCAAGATGCTCTTCTTATTCTGAAACGTATGCTGTTAATTCACACTCAGGAGTGTTTACCAAAGGGCATCCACTCACTGAGACAATAAGAAATGATTAAGGATGCAATAACTAAACAGGCAAAACTTTTTCACTGCACTTCACCAGCTTATCCCACGTCCCTCTGCATCTATTGTTGTTTCTATGTTATTTATATTTAGCTCCTGTCTATCTGGAAATTGAATGTATTTAATGACAACGTTTTTTACCTATAGAACCCACAGATTCTACTGCATTTTATAGATGCTTTAATGCTAACACTGCATGTTTCACATATCTAGCATGTAAGCAGTAAATTCCCACATTTCATTTATTTCACATTTCATTTATTTCATTCTGTCATCCATATTTCATTCATATATCCACACTAACAGTTATTGCTCCCAGAGTGCAGTGTTGTGCCGTACTTCATTTAATGCATCCATTCACTTTAAATTCATTTTTAATTCTATGATTCTCTGAACGATAAATGGTAAATGGACTGGAAATGCCTCAGTGTCTTGACATCGACCTTCCGATTAGATAGAGGACCCGCTCAACCTCCTCCTGAGCCGCAGCCGCCACAGCTGTATGTCCCTGCTGACTTTATTAAAGTTTCATATTTTCAGTATGCAACCGTTGTGCAATAAACACAGAGGGACCTCCGTTTGAACAGCTCAATTAGCTGCTAGCCTGTTTGAGGTTTTGCGTTATAGTGGAAGTATGTCTGACAGAGTGCTGAACCTAAAAGGCAAAACATTATCAAACATTATAGTATCACATTTAATTTATGGTATGTTTGCGTTTAATTGCAGCCAGGTTAGACATGTAGACTTCAGATGATGAAAAGACGCTTCTCAAAGGGATCCTACTGCTGTGATGACCTTCCAGGAAATACCAGTACACGTCAGTAATGATGAGCTCTACTAATAGAACCAACACACTGCTGTGGTCCAATCCATGGAAGGTGAGGCAACCCTAATGGATAACTTGGGCCAAGAGGTGATGCATTATCTCAGCTCTACGATGTAATTATAAAATCTTGACAATTTGATTGAGAATGTAGACGTGCACAAGTCATAAACAGAAGTAGAAATATCCAGTACCTGTTCGGAGCAGAGCGAAAAAAACACTGTAATGAAAAAACATCATTCATTCTAAGAGTTTTGTTGATTAGTCCTGACATCTGTAAAGAGGTGATGGTCTATTTTTCAAATAAGAAATACTCCTTTACGTTTAGGGCACAAGGGGGAGAAAATGTACTGTGTGCAAGTGCACCATGGGAAATGTCTCATAAAAAGTCAATGATGTTTCGATGTTGTGTAAACAGACAGTGTCATGGATGTCAATGAAACTACTCTTGAAATTGTTCAGGAAAAGTATATTATCACGTTCTTCATTGGGACAACTTTAAAAACCCCAGTGCCATAACATATTTTGTTTGCAGTTTAACAATGTGATGCGGTGACACTGCTTAACATTTTTAACAAGATGGCCTCCTGAACCATTAGATGTGAATCATATTTTACAGCTTGCAGCAGGTACTGTTAGTAAAAGCACTAGTTTGTTTTCTCCAAACACGACTCTGAGTTTGTATGTTTGACAAAAAGCTGGAAAAAGCCTAACAGCTTATTTCACAGTATGAGACATTCTGCATTTACTGTATTGCTGTGTATACTGTATAGTGCCACTAAACTACAGTATATCAACACTACACCTGCTGTATACATGCCCTCAACTCTTAAAGCAGATCTACAGTGCTGTTCTGAATGATGTCTTTAAATGTGTTTGAGGTAATTCAAAAGGTATAAATCGCAAGCAGCTACTTATTTCCACTAGCTCACCAGGTGCGATATATAAAACCTACTTCACTGCTAATTTTAGGATTTTTTTTGTAAATTGAATATCACATTGATACACTGACATACTTATTGATCATTACATTCAATCGAATCATTCTTCCTAATTACTTTGGAGCATACAATCACTAAATACCTTTTGTATATAGTGTCTGTTCATTTACTCTACCTACATCCTTTGAACATATAAACAATATTGCTGTGTATTCACTTTACAATAAGGAAACAATTTATACAAGCAACCAACATTTACATTTTGACAGAAGTATCCACAAAGCTAGAAGGAACCAATGTTCCATTTGAAATATAGACCCATTCCAAACAGAATTGCTAACTGAACTGTCATTTACAATCATTCCTATTTTCATTGCTCAAATTCAGCACTTTCTGCACAATGTTGTGAAATTAAATATTAACCGGTAAATGGATTTATCACCTGACACATAAATCAATGTTTGCTGAATGAGGCTTAACTTTTCCTGATGTAAATTAAAGGACCACCAGTCTGTCCTCTCAACATCCACAACGATGGAGTCTGCTGTCCTTGGACAAGAGTACGTCCATTATCTATAATTCAATTGGTTGGCTTCTTAATAGAATGACTGAGACAGGAATACTATGTTGTCTGTGCTTTGTGATCTAAAAAACATGTTTTGTCCTCGATGAAAGACCACATTGATGGACCTCAGTCGATCTGAAACAAACTTTGACAAGTACAAAGTGTGTGAGTGTTTGGAATAGTAATAGAAAATGGTACATTTGATCCCAGCTCCACCCATGTAGTCTATAAGGCCTCTAAACGTGTTCTACATATCAGCAATTCAACAGTGAGACAATGTACATGCAATAATGCATTTGCTTAAACTGTCAGACTCAAATCTGCTCGTATTAATTAGAAACACTACAAGACTTTGTTGAGATACCAATTGCAAACATAATGAAAACTTAAATGCGTCCACTTCTAAACAAACTAACTTGTTACAGTCACCACCAGTATAGTGACAGGAGGTAGAACCTGATTCTACATTCTGACACTGTAAATTGGTCTAATTTCTTCCTCTTGTGACATATAGACTGAGTTTGTTCTTGGTGAATTGATGTTTGATTGGTCTGTATCTAACGTTTCACATTAACCGGGGACAGGAGGCTTTTAATAAAGTAGGAACCTATAGCATTAAAGATCATTGATCATATTTTCCAAATCAGTCTGATTCCAAACAATAGAGCTGATTTTCCAAAAAGAATCGGTTAATGAGCTACAGTCAGGTTCAGCTTTGTCCTGAACAAAGCCAATTAATAATAAAGCATTAAAACCAATTTACTGCCATCCCAATGACTGTTATTATTAATCAGTGAACTTAAAAAGAATAGATCAACGAACGATAATAGCCTCAGATTAAAATGTAGAAAAACCTAGATCAATAAATTGATTAATATTGATTAACAAATAATTAACAAGACATTCAAGCGTGATTGATCCAAGCAATGGTCAATTCTCTCTCACACAAAAAGTTAATTTGATCAATTTTAGCACAAAGCCGAGCAGTAAAGGGGATAGTAGGAGATTGCATGGCTATAATTTAAGCCTGTACTTCGGAGAAAAGAAAACAGAAATGTAAAATGATGAAGTCAACTGGCAACACAGTGTTTGCCTCCAGCCGCCTGTCATCTCCAACACAAACACTGATTGTTCAAACTGCCGCTTTCCTTTTGTTGTCAAAATCCAATGACTTGAGAAAACAGGCTGCTGTGCCACCGTTCTGATGGATTAGTTATCTGAATGCATCACCACAGGCCTTAAAGTGAGGCCATTTGTCAGGAAAATAAAGAATGTCCCACTTCACAGAAGCACAAGAGCAGACACAAACACAGATGGGCAACACAAGCAAGTCTTGACATTTTAGCATCAGAAACCTCCATCAATACTTCGTCTCACACACACACACTTCCTGCAAATCAAGTCTGCAAATGCAGCCTTGATTTGCTTTTCTTAATTAAATCCTCCCTCGTTAAGGTAACGATCGCTGCCTCTCCCGGCATCTGAGCCCGAGCAGGGGAAGGATTTATATTCCCGACACTTGAGAGTTGATCATTATCTGCTTTATGCCTATTTAGTAATTAGAAGAATCTCATTCAAGTGTGCCTGCATGTGGCCCCTTGTAGTGACACCTGCTCTGCCACTGGCTCTGCAGCACTTTGAATGGGAATGTTTGAAATCAACTTGTAGGAGTCTGACTCTAATCAGTTCCTCTCCTGTTCCCTCATCATGTTGCTCCTGTAATATTGGTATCATTTCCTGATGATTTGGAGGCTGGTGAGTGGAGCTGAGAAACAACCTCCACGTCAGGACCAAACATTGAGGGGGGGGGGGGAAACATGGATGTGCTCAGGAAGAGTCTATTTGTTCCAACTAAATCAAACATGCGAAAACTTTGAATTGAGAAATGCAGAATCAGAGCCCTTCACAGCTGATGAGCTGTTTGGTTCCAAGTCGCACAAAAGCTTCCCAACCCTCCTCTTCCTCCTTCATCAGCATTATCCCCATCCAGGCTGACTGCACCCTGCTCCTTCAGGGTGGCACACAAATATTAGCCTCTGCCAAAATAACGCCTCAGCTGTCGGATTGAGGCGACACAGATCAATGCAGAAGAAAAAACTGCTGCGGAGCTCAGGGTTATTGTTTTATGTTTTTAAACTAACACCTGTTAGACAACGCGCACGCATCCTACCTGCAAATGGAGGGCTCCTTTCCATGTCGCTCACCTCTCCGCGGACAAACATGTAAAATGTGGCAGCAGACTACACGAGCACGTCCGCCACTTCTTCCCCCCAGCCACTACTGAGAGAGAGAGAGAGAGAGAGAGAGAGAGAGAGAGAGAGAGAGAGAGAGAGAGAGTGGGAGGTGGGTAGGGGGGTGGGGGGACAAATTCGGGGAATTGGAGCACCCCTTTGATTCAAGACACCAGAAAACCTACAATAAAAGCTGCTGTTGTTGTTGTGTTGTTGTCGTGTTGTTGTGTCAAACATTCGTGTAACCATGTATTAGTAAATCTCCACTACAGGTGACCTACTTGTTGCCTCCTCCTGGATGGTCAAACAAGCACCCATCACCTGGAAACCTTCATCCTGGTAATAACAGACTGCTGCACTTTATAATTTTATGACTCACCTGTTGTAACAGTGAGCACACACACACACAAAAACACACACACACACACACGCACACACACTTACGCACGCACGCAAACACTGTCATCAAAAGTGTGCGCACTCAATCTGGTGCTAATAAAAAAAATGGATCCAGGCTCAACCAATGAGGGGATATGAATTACGATACATAACACAATATCATTACAAATTGAAAAATAACTTACTCACGTCATACAGTGAATGAATGGAGATTTTAAAGTTAATGTGTGTGGTTCATGAATAAGCGTGTGTGCGTCTGTGTGTAATAATCACTAAGTGCCGCTAGGTGGAAGTAGACGCAAGTGAAATGTATTGCTAGAATATATTATAGAGTCACTTCTGCGTTTCTCATTAACTGTGTGTTTATGGTTAATGGCTTTGACAAATCAATGATCTTCAATTTAGCACTGCTTTAACATTTAAGAAATGACATTCCCAATCAAAATCTATTATTTCTTTAAACAAAGAAAAAAAAAGGGTTGTCCTGGAACCTAAATGCAGAGCCCTCAAATTTTCTTATATGTTACCTTTTGTATGCTATTTTTATTTTTTATAGTAATTATTTTTTCATAAATAGCGTCAATCATTATATTTCCCATTAACTTATGTCAACTATTCATTGTGCTTTGTAATTGTCTCTATTTCAGTATTTCATGATTTCGTGATGTTAGATAAAAATAAAACAAATGTTTGACATCATCCTGTACATATTATATTGCCAATCTTATTTTTAAACATTATACTAATGAAGCAAATACAGGAAAAAGTGCCTCCAGGCAAATTTAATGTTTAATGAACAGTTCATACAGTCTTTAGGCAATTCAATACACGTACTGTAAGTATAACATTATTAAACAGTCAAATAGCCAATTCTATACTATTATACCCTTATCATAGACGCACATTGGAACGTTACTTAATTAAGTGTACGATTATAATGACGATAATAACAATAAAATGGTAATAAAATAATTTACGACATGTGTGGATCCATATATATTTATAACACATATAATTATTACTAATATTATAATTATAATTATTATGGGGAGGGGGGAGGGGGCTTCCCAATATTTGACGTGGTCCAACTCTCGCGAGATCTCGGTGTCTCAGTGACTACCCCGTCCTGGATACTCCAGTTCCTCTGTTGAGAAACATCAACAGTAACCCGGGAAAGGTAACCTCAGAGGCGGGTAGCAACACCTCCTTCTCGGCGTGTGTCGGCTGAGCTGTGGACCCGATCACCTGGACCCTCGGCGGGACGACCACAATGGCTGCATGTCGCTAGAAAAAGTTGCTAGCTTAGTTGGCAAAACTGCGAGCTAGCATTGGTTTGCTAACGTTAGCCGGCTAACGCTAACGTTAGCAAACATACAGCTGATCGAAACCGAAGCAGCCCGGAGAAGTTCGGATCTTATCATGAGGACGTCGGCATGAATGTGGACATTTAGACGCCTGGGATCACTTCACTACAGGTACGTGTTATGTCTCCTAAAAGCGTGTTTCTGACTAGTTGACAAACTCCCGAGTTGGCGGCGGCCCCGACTATTCCCTGGATCGAAAGCATTTTGAAACAAGTCATCTCGAATTCAGATGTTAAAACGAGTGGGAGACACAGTCTTTTGACATGCGGCGATTGTGCCAGATAAGCAAACATGGTTATAAAAAAAGTGGAGGTGGTGTCAAATAATAATCAGTTATTTAAAAGATAAGAGCACAGTGGTTGTCAGTTCCACACCCGAAAGTAGATAAGCGATTGTTTGTGTTGTGAGTATTTCCTGGACACGGGGTTTCAGTGGCAGCCCTTCACAGGTCGTTTTTCTCTGATATGAGTTGCATGGACTTTACTTTCTGTTTAACTAAGTCTTATAATAGATGAACGTGCTTAATATTAATAGCACCGATGACAGATTCCCCCCTTTTACATACCCATATGCGTGATCAGGGGTTAAACTACATAAGTCAGCTCTGTGTGAAATGTTGAAAATACTAAATGACTGAATGAGAGTTTAACTTGTCAGCGACGTATACGGGGACCTAAGTGTGACGTGAGGGCGATGTAAAGTTGTATAAACGTGATTTATTACGCTGGGGAGGTGATCGGAGTGGATGTCAATAGAAGCCGTGTTAAGTCAAAGATGTCACATGTCTCCTCACTGCCCGACCTGTGTGTAGAGCAGCTGTTTGCACTGTGATGACTCCGGGGATCCGCAGCTTTTACACAAGTCTCGGTTCCTACATTCATGGTTTTTGAGATGCGGCGCCCACACATAGGTGGCGGCACTGAGCCACTCCTGCTGCTATTGCAGCAGAGAAGTAGGTTGCGCCATCTTGGATGTACATATTCGTTTTTGATGGCTATAACTCGCACCGCACCGGCAAAACTTTTCGGGGTTTTTTTGTGTCCCTCAACGCTCTCCTGCCTTCGTCTTTCTGTCACCTGACATGTCGCTGGTGGCTTCACCTCCCTCTCTACAAGTTTGTAAATTCAACATACTTTTTTTTGTTATTGAACTTGACCAAAACGAAAGCAATAGAGGACCGGTGTGCAGTGCTACGGTGTCAAGCTTGCCGCTTGTAGACTCTTTGGTTGGTGATCAGCTGACGACTGGGCATAACATCAGGGCATTTGTCGGCATCAATATGATGTACTGACGATTAGTTTGCTTTTTACATGGAAGTCTAATGGCGTCTGCTATCTAAAGCTCAACTGGTGTCAGCTTAAATCCAATGTCTTGATGACAGTTTGACCCCTTGGTTCCTTTTAATAACATTCGTTTAACGGTACATCGTGTCGGTATCGGATTGTATTGCCAAGCATGTTAACACAAACAAGGAATTTGCTGTGGCGTATGTGTCAAGTATACAAAATAGAAACAGATTTAATGTAAAAAAGTACCAGGGGAGACGTAGTAGACACCAGAAACTAGATTGTGCAAGGTACAGTTGGATGTAAACTCTCACTAAATGTTTAGTATGTCTCCTGTAAGATTTAGTAAACATAATTCAATTGGTGTATGTAGCAGTCATTGGTGTACACCTATGAGTTAACACAGAGGGCTGTTGATGAAGAAACATTAGTTTCCTTCCTGTTTGCTCTCGTTGTGACGTGACCACCTCAGGGCTGTGTCATGTGTTTGTTATATGAGTAAGTTTGCCTTATAAAGAACTTCTGTGAAACTACTTCACAGATTGCGAAAGAGGCCTTATAGATTGTACTTGTTTAGATCCATGGTATGATTAACTAACACACTGTTTTCTCAGGGAGAGTTTTTCCTAATTAGAACGAAACACTTGTTTCTGGCTTTAGGAGAGCAGTAACTAGGTGGCACCAGACTCTTGTACTCAGCTTTGCAGGTGTTTTAAGTAAACATCACCTGACTGACGTGTCTACAGTTCTGCTTACCTTCGCTCATAGAAATCTATTCAGGAATGTTGGGCTGTAGAACCTGTTTGAAATGGCAGGGTGACATTAATCTGCTGTCAATGGTTTGTCATCAGAGGCAACTCTTCTGTCGCTTTTGTTTATTGTCTCTAACGCTGGTTTCTGTCAGGGTCAATTTTTTTTTGTTAAACCTTGTTTGGATTTTACCTTATTGTGATCCACCACTGCGATTTTCTGCAGATTGTGCATATGATATAGAATAATACAACAGTGAATACATTTTATGACTTGCTGTGTTGATCTTATTTGTCTTTACCTTAATTCTTTTTTTTTTCAATTTTATGCCTGTTGAATTTTTGGTACAGGTGAGTGGGAGAGATGAAGAGCAGCAGGAGGACTGAGGTGTCTGTCAAAAGCTCTGCTCAGCAGCTCACCGATCATAGTATTGGGACAGGTGTGTAATACATTATAATAAAATTGTAGTAATGTTTATTCACAGTTATTATAATTACTTTATTTGAAATTCACAATTTAGATGTATCATGTTTTTTTTCATAGCAGGAGATTCTCACATGTCATAATGGATTTTTATGCTCTTCCTCTTTGTCAGAGCTGACAACTGCATGGAAAAGTTTGGCTCAGCCCAAAGCTGCTGTAAGTATCATAAGAAGAGTGTTCTGCTGAATGACTGTTCAGAGAGAAATACAATCCCTACTCTAATTGAGGGTTAACGACAGGGGATGTCACACCTTGTTAAACCCAATGAGACCAATTGTGAATTGTAAATATGGGCTATACAAATAAAATTGTATTTTCTCTGGGTAGTTGCGGCATATAGAAAACCATATAGAGGCAGTTCCAGGGACCGGGGTTCTCTTGCACTCAGTCATGGACCCACCCAAGGACAAATCGTCCAGGACTGTCCGCTGCAGGGGTGAGTAATTCCAAAATGTAAAGCTGCATGCTGCAAAATAGCATTATAAATAGTTAAATCACATTCTTATCTCTGCAACAATTTTAACTTTGTCCTCTCTGTTCTAAGATGGGCAGCAAGCTAACAGAGGGTCTTCAAAGCGCAGGGGGCGAAGTCAGCAGAGTCCAGAAAAGAGCAGCTCACGCAGCCCACTGCGAAATACCACCCAGGACAGCAATGTCTGCAGGAACAACTGTGTGGAGTTCAGGGAACCGCTGGCATCATACAGGTATAAATACTGCACTATACTGCATTAATGAAACACACTGAGTCACCGCTTTCTATCTCTCCTCATTGTTAATAGTCCCTTTCTACAGATCTTCTAGTGAAATATAGCATAAAGCACTACAATTTATGCATACTTATACTATTATTATCATATCAGTATATGAAATGATATGGAAATGAATGATACCACTGCAGTCATCTAGAATTGTGTGGTTGTTCTCTACAGTGACAGTGAATGAGACAGTGTTTATTGCCCACCTGGCATGTGATATTTTCATTAGCATCATGTGTCGGGTGCTTGTTTAAATGTGACACATCAGAAGAGCTCTTTCACCTAAATAAGTGTCAGTCACCAATGCTCTTGGATTTTCTAGACTTGTATTCACAGACCATATGTTCCTGACATCTCCGCTTAACTACCTGCAGCTGAATAGCTTACAGATACTTAGGTAGCTCAAGGCTTTAAAACACTTTGAAACCTTGATGTTTTGTTACTCGGGGTAACAGAATGATTTTAAATGCACATATGTTGCACATTCAAACTAAATTATATTAGTTGAAATGTTTTTATTTGCTCCCAATTTGTGTTATTGAATTTTAGTTATAAGATTAGGCAAGGATTTGAAATGAAATGTCAGAATTGTTTATGTTTGACTATTTCGTGCATATGACAAATGAGTCCATGACATTCAGCCCCCCTTTCAATGTTATTGTTCTTGGAGAATCACTAGTAATATTCTACAATCCAGTCTGTCAGTGAGGGTGTGTAAGATTTGCATTACTAAAATTTATAAATTAAACATTAAACTCACTGCTTAAAAATATTATTAATCATTAAAGTAAAGTGACATCTTGACTGAATGTCTTTTCCTCCTCCTACACCCTTTGACTACTCATGAATGTTTTATTCAGTACTCTCAGTAAATTAAGAGTAAATCTTGATCCTCTTGCTGATCCCTTGTAATCTGGTTTGTCTCCAGAGGGGCCACCCCTCCACCACATCCATCCTCTCAGCTGGAGTCCTTCAGCGGGCAGTCAGTGCCAGGGTCTTCATACCCATCCTCAGATCCTCTGCTCAGCCAGCTGGTCTACCAGAGGGACACTAGAGACAAGCAGACGGACAGGGACCTAGACATCCCACACTCCTCAGCTCTGGAGAGCACCAAGGTCCGCTACCTCAATGATCAGCCAGCCCTGGACACCCTGAAAACGAATGGAATCCATTCACATCTCACAGGTGTAAGAGCTCCTTTATGGGAGGGGTCTGAGGAGGATAGCACTCCCAAAGCACAGCTGGGTATGGACAGCCAACAGTCAAGTCCGTGTCTAGCTCCAACCCCGGGCTCTGTACCCCGAGGGGAAAGCACTTCCTCCACCAGCCCTGGCTCAGCTTCTCAGAGGCTGGAAAACCTAAGGCGACATCAGCCTGATGATAAACTGGAGAAGCTCAAAGAGCGTATTCGAAGGCAGAGGCAACATATGGAGGAGGCTGCAGAGAAAGAGAGGCTGCTGGGTTTTCTGGAGCAGCCTATTATGGCAGCTGTGGGGACTAACAAAGCTGATACCAACAACATACCCACAGCCAAAATAAGGAAAGTAGCAGCTGCACCCCCTGCTCCTATATACAAAGGTAAGTTCACTATAAGATTCAACCCCTTAATTTCTCAACTAGTTAAGTGTTTTGGGGATGTAGATTTGAGCCATAAAGTGGGAAACCGTGGGCTGCAGGTTGAATCTTCTATCCTTTCGCGCTCAGGTTTCAACAGTACTGAGACAAAGATTCGGACCCCTGATGGGAAAGTGTGGAAGGAGGAGGAGTTTCTTAACCTCAGCAGGGACGTATACAGGGACCTGTCAAGACAGTTTGCTGGTAAGCACACATCAAAAACATTTCTTCTCATAGCTGTTAGTACTTTTTGGCCCGATGCCACAGCTCTCGTTGGTAACAGCATCTCTGAATTTGACTGTATGTGGGAAATGACAGTGATTGGTGATCTTTGAAATGTTTGGATCTTGGCTCGTTCCCTTTGGTATTGAGTAAAGAGAGCTGTCTGAAATTGGTATGAATGAACCATTCTGACAATCTTCATGGAAAAATCTATTTGGATAGACTGCACACAAAAAGTCTACAGTATATGGAAAACATAGATTTGTATTGACCTGCTCAGCATCTTTGAAACAGTATCAGATTTTGTTTTGTTTTCAGCAATATGTTTTCAGTGGTTAATTCTCTGCATGTGTCTACTATGTACAGAGAGCCCCAGATCGCGGCATCAGCAGCAGAGGGAAGAGGGAGCAGACAGGTCCAGAGAGAGGAGGCCCCCCAAACCAACCAGGAAGGTCCACAGAGCTGCCCCTGCCTCTGACCTAAATGCAAAACCAGGTATAATTATCCTATTTTATGTATGAGCGCTAGCCCGCCTTCTGATCTATTTTTAATTAGTAACTGGAGGAAAGCTGATCATGTGTGACAGTATGGCAGGATTTTGTTTTCCGGGTCAGTGAATTTGCCTGAAAACTAAGAACCCCAAGTGTTGAACCGTCTACTATATTAGAAGCTTTTCTCAACTGGCTTTGCTGTGTAAATGTCTGTGACTGCTGCATTCTGATTGTTATCTTAAACCTTTTTTTATAGATTATATCTTTTGTTAAAATGTTACCCTGAACTCATGTTCTTGCTGATTTCAACTCATCATAGTCTTTAGGTGATTGTTAACACACTGACTGTAGCAAAGTCTTTAATAATAATAATGTGGTCATTCTTTTGCGTTTGAATTTTTGCATAAATGCCTCAAACAGACAGCAAAGGCCAGTTTTTGGACTCCAGTATTTGGTGTGTTCTTTCCTTGGACTCAGTTGTACCATGTGTGTGTTCTAGTACATGAACTAGAGCTGTTTCTGGCCGATGAGGTTGTGTTAAGACTCTAATCCCTGAAAAAATGCCCAGTATGTATGACATGCTGTTTGTGACCAGCAAGTAGCTACAGAGGCCCACATAGAAGATATATTGCAACGTACTGTGCTAACACAGTCTTCCTCTGACAGCTGAAAAAACAAACTTCTCCTCATTTACACAGATTCTTATTCTTCTGAAGGCACACATGTAAACATGATCAGTAGCTATTTTGACCTCTGTGTCTGTGCAGACCTTGGCATAAACCAAGGCTTTGTTTGGTACATAAAGATGTGAGCATGGTGTGATCATCTCGCATAAAATACTGTAACAACATCCTGTGCTCCAGCTCCATTTCACTCTGTGCTTAGTGTTTTCATGAGTTTCTTCCAACTTTGGTTTCTCCTCGTGTCTCTGGCTGGGTTCTGTTTCATGCTGGCCCGATGCTATAAATAGCTCCCTGAAATCTGTGGCCAGGTTCAGTTGGCTCATCCACCCAGGAAAAACAGCTGCTTAGTTAGTGGATGTGCAGTTTCATTACCAGGAACTGCTCGTTAGAATAATCCAGTCAAAGTGAAAGGAGAAACTCCTGTTTTGCGAAATGTAATTTTCCTGTTAATACTCATTGTACTGGGTAGGGAGATAGCAAAGCTGTGTGGAATAAAAGCAAATGTTTATGACTCTTATTAGGAGCAAGGAGGAATATATACTCTGCATGTTCCTCTTGTTAAATCACCTCTCCCACACAGCACCGTCAGTAACTTGATAAAGGAAAGTGATTCAAAGTCTCATGTTCTTTTTCCTATTATTAGGTTTGGGTTAAGTGACCATTTGACTTTGTCCTGCTCAATCTCTGCACCTTGTTGATCAAATGCTTTTCTCCACATCTCTTGCTCTCTCCAGTATTACTTGGTGACATGTCTTGTTATCTACATTATATGCAAACTAATATTCCATAAGGTCAGCGTGAGCTATAATGAACTGCGATGCTATTCATCAACGACATCATGTGTGTTTCTCCTCCTCTGCAGTGATCAGCCCTGCATCGTGGCGGGACGGCCAGAAGCTGGTGAAGATGGTACTGGGTCCAGTTTCGCGGCTGCCGAGAGAAGATGACAGATCCCATCCAGTTGATGGATTGAGCCGAACAGGTGGGTACCGGAGACTCAAGCTCTTACCCTCATAAACATACTGCTACAGCCCTGTCCTATTTTGCTATGTAAGCAAATCTTATGATACTAACAGCTGACTCAGCTGACGTAAAATCCATTTATCTCTGCTGGGATCCTTTGTCCAATGGTCTTCTTGGAGTAGAAAGAAAAAAAGGACCTAGACAGCAAAGGCGGTTAACTTTCCACTAGGATTTGAAGAGCTACTGAAACGTCTCAGCTTTGTGTCAAAAATGTCTTCTCTGCATTATTTATGTCCCATGGTGTATTGGGTTAGATTCACTGAGGTGAAAATTAGGATTTACTCCCGATTTTCAATCTTCAGTCTCCTCAGTCTGTTAGACTTGTGTCCTCATTTTTACTTAAATCTGTTTTGTAAAGTTTTTAATATAAGAGTTTTGACATGAAGACTGACAATAGAGCCAGACAAAATAATATCAATAATTGTCTGTAGCTGTTGCGGCACTCACACTATTAAATTCTATCTCACATACACACACACAAACACACATCTCCGTCTATTTCTATGTCTGTATTTTCTAAGTAAATGTTTACTGGGTGACATTGACCAGAAGTAATAGAGATCGACTGGTTGTTCTGGTTGGATGCACAATTAGAAATGGCCTGATATTTCTTTTTTTTTTACAGTGGTGACTCCCAGGGGAGTGTGTGTACTTTGGGGAATTGCAGAGTGGGCAGGGAGATGCAATGAGCCTCACTATGACCATGTTTTTAGAACACAGTGTGGGATTAGATCCTGTAAAATCTAGATGTACTCTTCAATTTGGCCCAGATTAGAGTCGCCATGGCAAGCCAGCCCCCCAAGCCTTATTTAGTCTCATTCTGTCTGAGTCTAGCGCTTTAGTTGTGAAGGATTTGTTTTATTTGCTGCAGTCACATGTTGGGGCTTCCAGTTTTTTTTTAACTATGACAACCCTGTTTATTATAGATATTGATCGTAGATAAAAAGCAAAGTAGTTCTTACATTTTTTGTTAAAAATGTAAAAACTATTTGACACACTTGTACATCTGATTAAATATTCATCATGATGCTAAATTATCTAACTATTTTTACTCTGTTTAGCATCATACTCTGCTACCTGTGTGTATGTTTCTTTCTATTATCGAATTGATTACCAGGTAGAACTGTAACATCTTGCCTTTCTGTAAATGTCCGCCAGCTTCCCATCCCCACTCCAGTTCAGAGCCACGCTCAAAATCCAGCCGACGATCTCGACCCAACAGCAGAGAGAGGCCTCGCAGTGGTTTCCAGGAGCAGTCAAAAATCCCCTCTGCAACCACATCTTGCCCCTTCACTGCAGCTCAGGAGAAAGAGCCGGGGGCTGTAAGCACAGACCTTTTGTCAGCAGACATTCAGGGAATACTTAATGACCTTCAGCTGGAGTGTAAAGCAGCCGAGAAGGAGGAGAGGGCCAGGCAAAGGTCCCGAGGAGGGAGCAATGTTAGGAGAGGGAGAGGGGGATCAGGGTCACGAACAAGAACTCCGATGTCTGCGTGGGGAACTACAGCGGCCACGGTTAGCTCCTCGAGGGGATGCCGCAGTGCCAGCCCCACTACACACAGACCGGAGTCTGCCAACACGACTGATACGGGGCACAAAAATCGCCACTATGATGCGGATGCCGTTCGCCACTACATCATCCGGCAACAAGAGGAGAGAAAGAGGCGTCTGGCGGAGGACAAGAGGGCACTGAGGGAGGAGACGGAGAGGAGAAACCAGAGACTGCAGGAGCTCTACAGGAAGCAAAGAGAAGTCGCTAGAACAGTGGCCATTCCCATCGACCCACCTGTGGCTCCTGTACAAAAGCGACTTCAGGAGACCTACAACAAACTGCTGTTGGAGGAGGCCGAGCTCGGCGAGGACGTCACACAGATGCACCCTGCAGCTCCTTCTAGTCAAATGGTATTCTACTTAAAAAACATTTCATAAATAAGCATTCACTGTAACAATATATGAATCCTGGGCAGAATTACTAACTTTTTTAAATCTGTCAATGAACTCTAAAAGAAGGGAAAGAAAATCTGTGTTTTAATGTTTGTTTATGTGTTCTTCCACAGAGACCAATGTACCAGCCCTCTGGGGAGTCTGACAAAGAGAACAAAAGATTAGATGCCCCTCAAAGCCCCTCGAGCAGCGACAGGTCTTTAAACGATCAGCCACCTCCATTGTACAGGTACAAAGATACACACACACATACTCACAAACCTCTCTGTTCTGCTCACTAACTCACCAGAACAACAACTTCACCACACTCAGATTATACATAGAGATGAAAAACAAACAACTCTCTGCAAGTGAACAAATTTGTTCTATCTCTTGGAATTAAAGCTTGTGGGGGATCACCTGACTCTGTTAAACAGAACAGCGGCTTGTTCTCAGATGCTTGTTTCTTATGAAAATCCCCCAGAAGCCTTTTCCCCTCAATTTTAGTAAATGATTTAACAGAAACACCACAGGGCACTATTAATATTATGAAATCTATGTATAATACAGTGAAGATTACAGTATATAATGATGCTACACATAACAGTCTTTGCACTCTAAGTATTTGGAGAAATTATGTTTGCTTTGATTTATCGTTTTCCATCTGTTTTACTGTCAAGATTTTGCAAGCCTCATTGTGCTCTGAGTAACAGTTACTGTTTGTATCAGACTTAACATTATAGCTAAAAGACACATTATATTTAACTGGTTATTGCTGTGGAATGTAGACATGAATGTCAAGGAAATACCAAGAATAGCCAGTAAAATGAAGGTTCTCCAGTTGTCTTTTGATTTAAACATTTGTCTTCAATTTGGTCATCGATTTAAGTTGTTTATACCCTTTTTCTTTCTTTCTTTCATTGTTGCAGGGACGATCTGGATGTTGGAGTTTCCTCTTTTCTTCAACCTGATCGTTTGAGCCCTGCTGTGCGACCCACAGCTCGACACAGCGGCAGTACGCTAGCTCCTTATGGTGACCATCTTCTCTCTCAGCTTCTCCGGCTGGAGACGGAAGTGGCTGCCAGTAACATCAACCACACCCAGCGGCTGGCTACAGCACCTACCAACAGGTCACCATTCAAGATGTCCCGCATTGAGGCCCTCAAGGCCAAGGCCGCATCCCTTTCCAATCGTATAGAGAGTGAGGCACGGAAGATTGCTGGGGAAGGAGTCAACTATGGTACGGCAGCTTCAGCTGACATGGATACTATTTTGGCTCCTCTGTCCTCTCAGGCTTATCTTGACGATGGACGCTGGGCAGAAACGGCTGCCACGGAAAACAATGATGAGGCATTTGGTGTCAAGAGGATTTGGCTGAGCACAGGTCAAAGTTCATATGATTGCACAGCTCTTCCAGGAGTGGGCAATCTGCACACCTTTAGTAGACAGAAAGAAAGGAGGAGTATACAAACCAATTTGACCAGTCCACAAATAAGTAATGGCGACAGAACAGGGCCCATTCACAAAAGTTATATACAAGAAAGGGGAAATTTGGTCAACGGCTTTGAAAAGGTAGAAATAATAGATAAAATGGCCCAAAGGAGCAGCTTTGACAAGATGGATAATCAGACAGGTCCCCTTGACTCAAGTACCAGTTCAATCAGTGAGGGTCCCATACTGAGTGAAGGGAGTTTCTCAGAGGATGAGGCCAGCCCTCCCCGCCCCTCCCACAATCGTGTTTCTCGACCAGCAGGCCACCTGGAGGCAGCAGAGTACTGTGCAGGTCGGAGAGGGGATTACCAGCGGCTGACTGAGTTCCAGAGGGAGGCAGCAAAGTGCTCTGCTCTTAGCCCCCCCTTTGCTCAGCAGGACTGCAGTAAAATGGCCTGGGAAGAGCTGAACAAAGGAAGCCCTTTAAGCGTTATCAACATTTTCACCAAGAACCTTCATGGGCATGTTAAAGGTCAGTTTACTTGTGAGAAAATATTCAAGTGGAGTTTTCTTTCTTTTAAATGATGAGATGGAAAGAAAGAAACTGCAGTATTGGATGTAAAATTACAAATATAACTTAAAGAGCTACACAGAATATTTGTCATATAAACATTGTTTGCAGAAAAACCAACCAACTCACTGTCAGGCTAGACAATGTCATAAATATATATATATTTTTTTTTGTTTCCACCTTGATACAATAGCGAGTGAGAGAAACTCTCCCTCTCCCCAATCCTATCACCCTGGAAATGGCCTCGGAGATGCAGCGATCTATGAAGATGACTTTGTGTCATCATCACAAAGCAGCAAAACCACCGGCCAATTAAAGAGAGGCTCAAAATCGCCAAGGTAAAAGGAAAGACTGGATGTGAACACTAGATGGCGTTCATGTCACACAGATAAAAATCTAATGCATGTTTGTTTTTTAAGAGGGAGGGTAATTATATCATAACAGTGAGGATATGCAAACATGACTTTTTTTGGTGTTATATCAAAGATCCTAAATGTTTTAAATAATAATAAAATTCACCCTTTTGTCTTCCTTCTCTTTCAGTGTGAACAGTCACTTTGAGGAGCTGATCAGAAGGTCTCCTTATGAGCCAAATAGAGGAAGCATCAACTCCCATCATTCATCTGCCCACTCACCACTTGTTTCCTCTGGTTCAACATCTGGCTCCTCACCCCTCTCAAAGTACTCCAGCAGAAGAACAGGTGAGAATTCGTATCTTTGCACGATGTCCTGCTACGAGTCTGAATTTTATATATAATTATTTTTTAATTTAAATTGCCACTGTACAGCCATTTGCGGTGTCAAATCTTTCTGCAGCACTTTCTAACTCTGTTTCTCTACAGGCACATCAGACCAGAGCGATGCCACTTTAGTAGAAGAGCAGAGAAGCCCCTGCTCACCCCGGTCAGAGGTTTTATCCTCCGACTCCAGGAAGAAGGGCTCAGACAAAAGCTCTGGCCACAGCGAGGCTAGGAGTGTCCTCTCCAGTGAACTCTTAGGGCATCCTCACCAAAGGTAATGATCCTCGGGAGACTACATCAGGGAGGGAGGTTTTTTTTTCTGGTTTATATGAGTGGTTTAAAATTGGAAAAAACGTTTTCAGTAAATGGCATCAAACTGAATCATGTAAACTGTGATCCCCTGTTGCGCACACATGCACACATGCACACACACCAAGTGCATAAATGTTGAGTAGTGTACCCACAAGTATAAATTATCCTCTCACTCACTTGGCTTATTTGTATTTTATTTTCTGCTGCTTTTTTTATTTCTTGCTCTTAAATTATTTAATTTAACTTAAATTTTTCATTAAATACAGATGAATGGGTGTAAAGTAAAATTGAAATGAACTTGTAAAACCACACAAGTCACACTGTTTCTCCTCCTAAGTGTTTCCAAGCTAGTCTGAAAAGGAGTGTTAAAATCTATTAGCACTCAGGGATGAATGAGATATTTTCATCATTGGCACTTTTCAGTTGCTGCTGTTCCAACCTCTGAAAACTTCCACTTGGGATATACTGTAATCAGCCAAAGGTTAATTGATCTGGGCATGACCTATAACCAAACAACATTAAGAGAGCCCGAGTTTAGACTGCCAGTCCAAACAGTCTTGTGGCTTGCTGCTCTGTTGAGGACTCACAGGTTTAAGCAGCCGTGCAGTGCCCGGCAACTGGAGGAGGCTGCAATTCGACCCAAGACAGAAAACAGTGGTTATTTTGTTTTGGAGGCCAGCAGGGTGGTTGGTCGGGTCAGCCAGCTTCACCGCAGCTTGGGCCGGCTGACATAGGAAAAGGAGAGAGAGTTTTTTTCTTTTAATCTCAGTCCCCAGTTGAAACATTTGGGCCGTCCAATGGTTCACTAAAGCCCTGGTGGCAGATTCCTGCTATTCTGTGGAGCCTACATGTAAGAGGGCAAGACATTCAGACAGACAGTGTCTCCTTACTACCATTTAAATAGTGAATTGTTGTTGGTGGTGACTTAAAAAAATAAAACAAACAGTTTTCATGGACAGCTTATGTGTAGCAGTAAGAGGTCTGTAGGTTTTTAAAATCTGATTTTCAAACTGTCTTAAAATCCATATGGTAGCATTTGTGACATCAGCTTTGTCAGTCCGTACCACTGTTATGGAATGTCTATATTATCAGATATATACTGATCCCCCCACAACCTGAACATGCATCGAATCAACCCAAAGAACAAAAGCATACACATTTAGAAGAAAATCTGTTTTGGTTAAAATTTCAAACCACTTACATGTCATAACTTTTTCATTGCATTTGTAGTTCGGCGCTGGATGGAAAGAGGTCAGCTTCAGTGGTGACTCCCAAGCATGCTTCTCCTTCTGGCTCTCCAGACCCTGGTTCTCCTCCAGGACTAGACTCTTTCAGTGAGCCTGTACGAGGTGGCTCAGATTACATCGGCACTGGCAACCCAGCTGGCAGTGGGAGACTAGAGAACAGGACCACAGGTAAATAACTCATATTGATATAATAACAGATAATATGTCGGTAGAAAGGATGTCCCTGTTAAAATAACAAAGAAACGGTTGGTTGTTTCTTTTGATGCTCATCGGGCTTATTTGTGTATCATGCTGCTCTCATTGGGCTGCTCTCCACCAGCAAATGGCTTCATTACTTTCGCTCACCTTGACCGCCCTTGTCTTTCTCCCAGGTGAACTACAGTATTCACCTGCTGTTCTGCAGCAGCGAATGGCAGCAGAGCTCCACTACCTGGAGTCTGTTGAAGAGTCGGTCCGGCAGCTGGGCGACGTGGAGAGGCTGATAGGTGTTTCCATGGCGCAGCAGGACAGTGCCAATTTGGCACAAATGCTAAAGGTAAACAGGGGTGTAGATGATGACGTTAGTAATAAGAAGTAGTGGTAGTAGTTATTCTAGTTGTTTTAGTAGTATCTGGACAATGGTGATGGTGTGTATTTTGCTGCATCCTAAGTATTTTCATATCAGAAGTTGAATTATTGTAAGTAAAACTGTAAATTATACTCAAATTCATAATTAACCTTTCTTCTGGATGATAACGTACCATTAACTGTAACTGTGGTATACGTAAAAAATTAGCTGCTCGCAGTTGATAATATTTCTGTATTTACCATATTCACATAGAATACAAAATATTAACAATGTAGACCGATTAATCATGTAAAACAACTAGGGCTGTATTTTGTCACTGGCACCACTTTAGTCTTGGATTGTTCAGTATCTGCCTCTAGTGTAATGAGCCTCATCAATGGAAATGCACTTAAGCAATTTCCTCTGGTTTTTGCTTTTTAGAAACCTGATTTGAATTATTGTGTCCGCAATACATGATAAACTGATTTACTGCCCCACTGTAACGATTCTGTATTGATGTTCTTAATGAGCTGCAATATGAACTTTGACCCTGCAGGCCAAGGAGCAGCGCCATGAGTGTGACCTCTACGAACTGAAGATCAAGACTGAAAGAGAAGCCCTGGGGACGCAGCTACAGATGGAGGAAAATCGGCAGAGAGTGGCCAGGGTATGAACATGAAGACCTCTCTCTCTCTTACACACATATATCCATATAGTTAAATACATGCACATTTGTTGAAGACCAATTCTGTGTTCTTTCCCTCACGTTTCCAAGTCCATGTTATGACAAATATTATTTTATTTTTGGTTTCATCCAGGCTCATACAGAACTGCAGGAGACTTTGGCAGCGAACCAAAAAGAGACTTTGGAAGGCCTCCAGGAGGCAACTACTAAGATGATGAGTCAACAGGCTGAGGCAGCACGGTACACAGCTGATGCTGCCCGACACATCAAGGAGGTTAGCAATCAATGCCTTCCCCTCTGCCTGGAAAACAGCCCATGTCTTGATTTTATAACAAAAGCTGATAGATTTTTGACCTACAGCAAGGAAATAACAATAAATATGAATATTTGTTCTCTATATATTCCCGTCGGTCAGATGACAGAATTGGCACGGTCGCAGATAGCGGGGGCTTTGGTTGTTGCTCCTGTTGCTGCAGATTCCTCCATGTTGGACCAGCGGGTAGAACATGAGAGCTCCTACACGAAACAGCAACAAGATCAAGCTGACTCTGATAGGTAACGTAAACTGTACTGTTTGTCTAGTATGAGATAACTAGTTATAGATTATACCCTGGCACCTACATAAGGGTTGGAAATGTTTAAAATGTGTCCTCTCTGTTCTGTCTTACAGCTTCCAAAGTGAGGTGTCGAGCAGAAGGGCCAAGCCAGAGGAATCTCTGTCTTCACTGAACAGCCAATCTGACTCGCTTTCTTTCAGAAGACCCAACATGAGGTACCACTCAGGCCTCTCTTGTAGCATTAGTTTCATTAGTTTTGCGTTTGGATTTGAGGAAGCAAATACAAAAGAGACACTCAATGTTTTGTTTTCTTCTTTCCTCAGTGGAGAAAATTCGAGCAGCCTCAATACCCCATCGTACGTCTCCTCGGACCACAGAGAACCACCAAAGAAAGAAGCAGGAGAGGGCAAATGGCGGAACGGGGGAGCCGAGGGGAGGAAAGAGAGGGAAGTGAGAAGCAGCTCCATAGAGGAGGAAGTTCTTACAGCAGCAAATGACTCCCTCTGCAGTGACAGCATCCCCTCTATAGTGGATGAGAAAGGTGCTGGATGACGAGCATGAAACAGTGTTTAAAAAGCTGGCCTGCATTTCTTTGTGTCTTCACACTCAATTTGGCCAATATTGTGTAGTTGCAATTTGAATGCGTTCACTTAACCGTTGCTATTTCTGACCCCCCAGGAGACAGTACATCAGTGGCAACTGAGTATTCCCTCAAGTTTGATGAATCCATGACAGAGGACGAGATAGAAGAGCGATCATTCCGCTCTTTGCTGCCGTCTGAGGCGCATCGCCGAGGAACCATAGAGAAAAAGTCTCGACACCATGAGGAATCGGAGGATGATGGCGCCAATCACAACACAACTTTGGTTTCAGGGGCACACAACATATTTAAGGTGAGAGGGCAGTGCAGTCACACAAACTTATTACCACCTATGGTGTGTTTTATCCCCTTAAATGTGATATTTGATTATTTTTCTCCCTCCTGCCAGTTATACTTCTCACTCGCTTTTAGGTTGTCTCCCTCCTACCTATCACTTGCAGTGGATATTAACCATTTCCTCTTTTTTCCTTTTAGTCTCAAGATGGAAAGATGGCCTTCTCTGGTGGTCAGGACAGCTTTTCTCAGTTCACCATGGACATGGTGCGTCAGTACATGAAGGACGAGGAAGTTAGGCTACAGCACCAGAGCTCTCTGTTGCATCTTCGCCAGAAGGCACTTAAAGAGAAGACCAGAACTGAGCTGGCCTGGCTAGAGCACCAGAAGAATAGGCTGAGGGACAAGGGAGAGGATGACAAAATGCCACCGCTCAGGAAGAAGCAGAGGGGCCTTCTGATGAAACTACAACAGGAGCAGGTATTTGGGGGGGGGGGGGGGTAGATGCAAAGCTAGATGCAAAGTACCATAGTTGCATGCAGTCATTCATTCAGTCCCTCCTGACTCTGCTTGTTCTCTTTCTCTCTCTCTCAATCTCTCTCTTGCACCAGCACACAGACACGCGCACAAACACAGTGACATCGGACACATTCATAACATCAGACTTGTAAAACAACATAATTTGGTTTTAGCAAACACATATTATAGTCCCAAACACTCATATGTAACGTGTACCACTCTCTTAGGACGTATTTTAATATCAGGTCTGACTTAACAAAACTTCTCTCCCATGTTATTCATGTTCCCATAGGCTGAGATCAAGAGGCTTCAGGAGGCCAACAAAGCAGCGAGGAAGGAAAGGCAGCTGTTGCTGAAGCAGCAGGAGGAGATTGAACGGATGAGAAACTCGACACTCAGACTGAAGGAGCGTCTCAAATGTGCTGGGGTTGAAGCACCACCTGTAAGTAGTGCAGTCACTAACCACCTCCACAAACTATATAAAGGATGTTCAGTTCAATATTGTTTGTTATACAAAATTCTAACTTATTTAATAAAGGTTAGAAAACAGACATGTCTTTTTATGAAATTGCCTGTGTGTGTCTGTTTGTTCATCCTCCAGGAGACTCCTGTGTCAGAAGCACCACTGTCGGAGACAGCCTCCCCCAACATGAGACATGCTGATAACCGCAGCCCCTCTCCCTCGCTTTCCATCTCTGGAAGTGAGACGAGCAGCATCATGCAGAAGCTTAAGAAGATGCGCACTCACACGGATGAGAAGTAAACACCTTCATTTAATTTCTTCCGGCTGTCATTTATTCTTCCTATTTGTTTTGCTTATTTCATTCCTCTTATTTTGTCAAAAAAAATCCGAAGGATCACCCTGCTCCAATTATGTCATTTTTGTCCTCTGATCTCAATCAGGGGCCAAACATACTGGTACATAGAGCCTGGGCTGACATAGTTCACACTTGGCCTATAGCTTTGCATATACAAGATATAAATTGAATTTAAATGAGTTGAGTTGCCTTGCATTAGGTGCTACACTGTGCTGTTTTATTATTCATATTTACCATGATTAATTAAAAAATTACATTAACAAAAATGCACTTACTAAAATAATGGAAACTAACAGGAATACCAGTCCATGCCATCTTTGCTTGCTGTCTAAACTGCTGTGAATGTGTGGATGTGAACATAAGCATGCTCCATCTTCTCCTCCATCTAGACTAGACAAGCATTCCCTCTAACCTTTTAAACCTATAAGCACACAACAGGACAATCTGTACTAATGAACTAATATCTGATGCACTCTTAAACAGATGTTGGAAAGCAATAACATCTGACAATGTGAGGCCTTAAAAAAATCTAACATTAAGCAATCTTACCAATGAAACCTTCAATAATCAAATCCTGATTCTTTCACAGATAACACCAACACTAGTTGTGCATTCCATTACCTTTATTCCATCAATTTCCTCTTGTGTTGGCCAGTCACTAACTGTACTTGGAGTTCCTGTTGGTACCAGGTTCAGTCAGGTGATTTTTAGAGCCTCTTGTGATCGGGTAGCTCCAACAACTAGGTTAATTATTCTGGGGTTTAGGATTTATGAACACTGGCCAGTTATCAATCAATAGTATCACTTTTTAGATCTAGATTTGTTTAGATTAATACTGGATACATTAGGCAAAACAATTTAGATTGTCTGTTATTTTAGAATGTTTAAAATCATCACAGTTATCTTTAAATTAAGCAATGAAGAGGATCTTAGAAAACAGTACTTATGAGCCTTCTTGCTCGCTTAATTGCCATGATCCTTTAAAAAATCCATCTGTTTATTTCCATTTTTCACTCTCTAACACCACTGTCGGGTTTGATGGGCATTACTAAATCATTATATATATTCAACCTGACATAACACACTAACAAAGTTGTACTCACTTTACCTAAAGCTGTAACTGTACACTCACTCTTTTGTCTGTTTTTACTGGTGAAGCAATTATTTAAGCCCTTTTATAAGTGGTGCAGCACTGGTCTCCTCACACCCCCATTCTTATACTGAATTTTACCCCATGTCCTAATACCAGTTTAAATGTTTATGTTTATCAAATTACACCTCCTTTAAAATCACTATTTTCTACCAGAAGCCAGACAGACTGACACCATGGGTTCAATAAAACCACATTTGCTCATATTACTCTTTTTTCTCCCTTTCTCTCTATCTGTCTTATCCCTCTCTATCTCGTGTTTTCAATGGTCCCCCTCTTATATTTCGTGTGTGTGTGCGTCTATCTGTGTGTGTGTGTGCGTGTGTCTGTGTTTTCATGTCCACACCCACTTTCGTGTGACTCTCTTGACTTTGTCTGTTGCGTGCTTGTTGTGTTGTAGACACTGCTCTCCTGTCCACTACTTCCTCTCTGTGTTCACTGCCCACCACTGGGCCTCCCTCAGTGTCTGTCTTCCCAAACTCCAACCTAAATTCCAGCTCTTTATCTACAACCAGTTGGTCAGGTACTGTACAGTGATCTCTACCTCTCCCCCCCCAGCACCTCCACCTATATAGCTCTGCCCCCGCCTCACCTCCCACCCCATCTGGAACATGCTTGTGTTCATCCACTGGCACGGGGACCCTGAGTGGGTGGGATGGTGAATGACGAGTGATTTGACGGGTTGTGGTTTGGTCTTTTCAGAGAACTTCCAGGATGGAATTTGTGGGGCGAGGAATTTGAGTGAAAGCTTTCGCTAAGTGCCCAAGGAAAGCTGCTTGGTTGAAATGATCTAACCTTCTGACAACTTCACTTTGAATTTAAGATGTTTTTTTAACTCTTCCTTTCAACCAAAAGAGGTTGAGATAATTGGAAATTAGAAAGAAGGTCAAAGGTTATGGTTATTCAAAAAAAGGAGCCTTCCTTGTTCGATGGGAATCTCAGACTTGAAGCTGGGATTTCACTAATGTCTGTGGTGTTTGATTTGCAACTCTTCCCCTCTTTATTTCTTGCCTCTTGGAATGAATGAATGAAAAATAAGCTGCTGTGCATCTCCCTTCTCGGCCTTAGACCAGTTATTGATACAAAATGTTTTCGGATTGAACCGCACAATGACTTTAAAGTACCAGACTTTTTTCCTAGCGCAGACCAGAGATAGAGTGGTCTATCTCTTTAATGAGCCTAGTAAATCTTAACTATCCCTCTTTATTAGGTAGCTGTTGCAGAGGATGGGATAATAAGTACAGATGGCCATTGGCTTTAATACAGTTTGGGAAAGCACTAAGAGAACCCCACCCCACCCCGGTCTGGGTCTCCAGTATCTGACTTGTCATCAGTTTACATTAGGTCAGGGGAAAGGCTCTGAATTAGATTAGGGCTAAATAATACTGCACTGTAATGGCACCCATAGCTGTGGGAGACCCCATTACATGACAGCTATACCTGACTGCACTTTGTTTTGATAGGCATCTGCAGAGATATGTACCCATAAGTGAGCCAGTGTGAGTTGAATGTAACAAATTACTTTGCAGAACAGAACCATTGTTTATTCATTATCCTTATTGGCAAGAGGAGTGCGCTAAATGGAGGAGGTCATACTGAAGAGATGTAACCGTCTGTGCTTACGTTTTTCTCCTCTTTCTATTCTAAGAGTGTGTGTGGGGGGTGTGGGGTGTATATGTGCATATGTGTGTGTGTGTGTGTGTGTGTGAGTGAGAGAGAGACTACACCACAATCAAACTGATGCATGTATTTGACATTTTTGCTGTTGTTTTTCTTTTCTTCTCTTGAGCTGACATGTCATATTTTTTTAATGGGTGCTTGTACACATCAATAATTGGATGATTATTCTCAGCATGTGTCAGATGTGTGTGTGCTTGCGTCTCTGAGTGTTGGACAGATGTTTGAGGTGGTTTTGCTGTGAAAACTAGATGTCCAGGTGATCTGGGTCTGTTTGCTTCTGCAGGGGCCATGTTAAACATCTCTTATGCTAAATTTCTACTTCTCTTCTCTCCTCTCATTGCTGCCACCTCATCCTCTTTCTCACCCACCATCTTCCTCGATCTCCCATTCTTTTCTCTCTCCTTTCTTTTTTTCCCTTCAACTTTACCACAGGTTCCTTACCAAGCGAGAGCAGCAGCTGATGCACAGGCGCCGCCATGCTGAGGAGCTGCTGCAGTGGAAACAGCGGCTGGACCAGGAAGAGGCAGAGGTCCGTAGGATGGAGAGGGAAGCCCTGGCTGTCTGGGACAAGACGAGATCTCAACCTAAGGATCGTGAGGCGCCAGAGAGTCAGAAAGAGGAGATCTCTGACACGAGTCCCAGTAAACATCAAAGCTCAGAACCCAGGACTGACAGCGAGAGAGGTGAAGAAACAGGATTCTTAATTTGCTAGCTGTTGATGAGTTAAACGAAATAAAAAGAAATTGCATTTGCAAATTCAATTGGATAACACATCCTGTGGTTTGGAAAATATTAACAAATAAAATTATGTGTTTTAATGTTTAGATTATGTGAGTGAGGGCGACTGTTCCTCAGCAGCACCGGAGTCAAGTATTCACACGGAGGGATTGGGGTCCCAGCAACCAGGAAGCCCCTCCTCGGCAAAACCTGTGTCAGTCCGTGAAACACCTCTGGCCTCCGTCCACAGCAGCCCTGCAAACTACACCAACGACTTCTCTTCAGCTTCTCCATCACCTGGCAGACAAGTAAGCACTAATGCAGTCCTGTTTCTCTGTTTAGTCCCACGTCTTTGAAGGTAGTGTTTAATTTTGAACATATGTATTGCTTCAATTTCAAAGACTGACCTTATTTGTTGAAGAAAGTAAAGATTATCCTTGTGAACAGGTTTCAGGCAACTTTAAATGTCATGATTAGTGTGTGAGTTGAAAGATGAAAAACAACCATCACATTATGGGTAATGGGTAACTTTTAGATTACTGGTCATTTAAATTATTCATCCAAGCATCTCTTTCCGTCCATCTGACTTTGTTTTCATATCCTGAAGTATATTCCCTTCTCTTCCCCTCCTCCTGTTTAGTCCGTCCAGTCGTCTATAGTCAAAGGCAGCCACAGCCCTGCTGCCTCTCCGTCCGACGGCAGCAGCAAGACCAAGATGCAGCTTCACTCCTCTCGGACCATCATCCAGGCCCGCACTCAGCCCACTGACTCCCCTATGGCCGCACCGACTGGTGAGTAACCCAATGACTCGATACACACTTACTGAAACACACATTTTGGAAGTATGCTTCCTGATTGTTCTCAGAGACGACCAATGAAAGTGGACATAATGCAGCTATATTGCTGGCACCGTGTAGCCAGGCATAATGTGATGCTGCCAGGAATACATTATTCAAGCACTTCCCTGATACCGGACCTGCTTAGCTGTGTGATAGAACACTGTGCATTGCGCTTAGTTATCGCAAAAGCAACGACAGTTTTGCAGGCCTGGTGTTGAAGCTGAAATGTGTTTCATTCAGTTTCAGGCTGCTGTTAAAACCTTTCATACTTTACTGTTTGTTCATTGTGAACAAGCCAAAGAAACATACACAATAACACATTTGACCTTTCTTAATGAAGGAAATGTACAGTAATCCTCATACACTGGGTGGGGATTGAGTTCGATTGGGCACAAAGTTGGATTACCCGTTGCTAATCAGAGGTCTGGCACTTGTTTCACATTCTAACTGTGATTTTTCATCTGACTTTGCCTAGAACCCATTTCAGACCAGAGTGACATAGAGACCCGTATCAAGGCCCTGAAGGAGGAACTCAGAAAACGAAAGTCTATGGCCTGCCAGCTGAAAAAAGAGCAGAAGAAGAGAAACAAGGAGCGACTCAAGGCAAAGGAGGCCAGCCTGCTGAAGCAGCTGGAGGTAAATGTGTTGTTGTTTTTAGATGTTTCAACAAAATTGTCTGCTTGCGTGTGTGTGTGTGTGTGTGTGTATATTTGTCCATCTATAAGTAAATTCATGATACCTTTTTCATTTTATTGTTTCAGACCTATAACGACTTCATTGAGAAAACTAAGGCAGAACTTGATGAGGAACCAGACTCAACTCCTGATACAAAGTCCCAGATTCAAGATTCCATATCAGTCGCTAAACAGTCAAGCATCAATCCACCTTCTCACAGGTACCAAAATCGGCTTCAATCACAATACTCTGTTGTTTGTGTAGCTTTTACAGAAATAGGAATTTCCGTTTACCTTTAGTTCCCTCTTTCAATCCCTCTTTCTTAGGTCTGAAAAGAGCCAAGATTCTGAAAGGACAAAAATTGATGCTTCATTTGACCGTTGTGAGTGATTCATACTCATTTTAAATAATATGACGTACAGCATTTTTTAAAGTTGATATTAAAAGACAATGTATTAATGTTACTTTCCCTTATATTTTAGATGCCCCTCTTGAAGTTGATCATAGTAGATCCACCTCGGTGCCTGAAGTGTTATCTGATGAAGACCCACCAACCGTCACTCCGACTCCAGTATACGGCAGCCCAGACTGTCCGAGGGGCCGCCAGTCCTCTCTGGATCTTTTAAGACCCACCTCCAAAGAAACCAAGACACAGATAATTGAGTCTGGTGATGAGAACATTCTGTCTGATCTAAGATCTGAAATTCAGGAAGAGCTGGAGGTGGAAGTAAGCTCCAGTTCAGAGGATCAACATTCTGAACTTTATCATAAACTAGAAAAAGAAGACAGACCCGACTCCCGGGAGAAGCAGTCTACACATAAACATGATTCCTCTTCAATGAGTGAAAATCATCGATCATATCCATCTGAAGCAGAGGTTGTTGTGAAACCTACAACTAAGTCACTATCACCTGCAATGGACTTCGAAAGCCAGGAGGCACCAAAGAAGGATGCTGAAGCCTTTGCTTCCTTGCCAGATGACTATCATGATGACTTTGAGTCATCACGCGATTCCTCACCCAGAGAAAAACATCCCATCTCCAAGTCAGAGTCTCAAATCTCAGTTTCCCCGACGGAAGTCAAAGTTTCGAGAAAGGACTCCCCAGGCCGAACCACACCAAATGACAGCCAAGATGAAGAAGTAGAGGAGGAAATAGAGGATGAGCTGAGTCCCCATTCTGGCATGAGTGAACCCAGCGAGCACTCTGGAAGACTGCTGGAGCTCTATAAGCAGACGGAAGATTTCAAACATGACCAAAAGAGCATCAACTCCAGCCACTCGGCACCCCTCTCTCCTGTGCTGAGCCCTCTCCCTCCTGCTCAGGATGAGATGCCAAGTTTTAAAGTGGGAGATCGGGTTCTTGTGGGTAGCGTTCAGCCTGGCACTCTGATGTTCAAAGGCCCAACCAGCTTTGCCAATGGCTTCTGGGCCGGCGTGGAGCTGGATAAGTCTGAAGGGAGCAACAACGGCACTTATGATGGAGTGGTGTACTTTGAGTGTAATGAGTGCCACGGTATCTTTGCTCCTCCGGACAAAATCACACACCTCCCAGATAAGTTTGGGCTCTACACAGACACCACAGAGGATGAAGACTCGTTCTCTGAAGATCTGTTAGACAAAGGTGGGGATAAATGTGAAAGAGATGAGGACGGAAATGATAAACGAGGAAAACTACAGAGTAAAAATGAGCAAACATCTGAGGACTTTGGGGCTGGAGATAAAAAGATCACAGATGATTCTCTTGGCAAGAACCAGACCTCACTGAAGCCCACATCCCACCTCAATACACAGCATCACAAAGACTCTCATCATCAACTCTCTAATGGCAACAGTCAGGACATCATTTTGGAGTTTGACGATGCGCCGACCACTCTCCTCATCTCTGACATGGCCAAGATTGACCTGGAGAAGAAGCCGAGTCCGAAGGAGATCACAACCCTTGTCGAGAACGAAGATGTGGACTCACAACACCAGTTTACTCCTGCTGATCTTTCCACAGACATCTGGGAAGTCGAGGGAAAAGAGATGGAAACAGACAAACTGGACAAATTCACGGACACGCTCTTCAACAACTTCCTGAGAGACACTGTGAAGCAGTTTACTGAACTTAAAAGGGCTAAAGAGCAGAAGATCAAAGATGCCAACCAGATGAATGGAGAGCTGTTGGGTGAAAATGTTGAAGAGGAGTGGATCCCTATAGTGGAACAAAAAGATGGCCTACCTTTCTTCCCAACCATAGAAAAAGAGGAGCTGTCTTCACCGGAGCTGTGCAACCGACCGGTGAGTGAATATTTCTGAAGCCTATGTTGTCATTAAAAAATAGATACAGTTAAGCGGGTTCCTTGCTGTGATCAATGAGGTCATTTTGTGACTTTTATTCATTCTTGAACCAAAAAGCAAAACATGAGTTTTAACAGAAAATATCAGAGACCTACTTTAAGGTTGAACAGGTTAAAAAGGAAAAAAAGGGAGATGCACCCCTTACCGCCCTTTACCCTGAATTTATAATAAAACACCAAATATCTGAAGTCTAAATAAACAATTACAGGCTGAATTTCCACTTTGACTTCTTCAGTGTTTTGTTTTTCGTTGTGTTTCGTCATTTCTATCTAAAATTTTAAAGCGAGATAGTGCTGGTCTTTGATGTGATTGAACTGTGGTGTTTTGATAATCAAGTTACTAGCAAACAGTGGTTATTGATTTGACCTGGAGAACCCTCATGTTTTTGGGATGTGTGCAGCCAAAGTCCAACTGTGTCTGTTAACCGTCTTTAGCTCTTTGCTGAAAACCTTTTTGCGTCTGAAACATCAGTAACGAGAAAAACTCTCAAAGATGTAATGCTGAAGTTAAATATTCAAATGAATTAACATTTTTATTTTCTAAACGTCTAAAACATTTTTTGTTTTTCTTCGCAGGAGAGTCCAATGTTAGGGGCCAGTGGTCAAGAGGAGCTTGCCAAGCGACTAGCTGAGCTGGAACTGAGCCGTGAACTGCTGGAAGACCTCGGTGACGATGAGGACTGGTTTGATGAGGACTATGGCCTCAGCTCCCGCAGGGAACAGCAGAGGCTTAAGCAGAGGCAGATAGAGGAAGAGGAAGAGCTCAGGCTAGGAGGCCTGGGGAGGTCTGGCTCATCCACTCCTATGGGTGGAGAAGGGCAGGTCAAGTCTCCACCTAGACCCGAGCTTCCTCTCCCTCTACCTCCCAAACTACCTGAGCAGCCGGCCATGGTGGTGCCCCACTCGGCTGCAGAGGTGGAGAAGATGGTCCACGCTGCCGCTCAGGAGATCTGGGAGAGCTGTGGCCTGGGGAGGGGGGGAGGAGTGACCCTTTCACAGCTGCCAAAGCCCAACCCTTCGCATGAGTATCTGGGTACAGAGGCGAGCTGCCAGGATCAAGAAGCCCTGTCCATCCGCAGCTACAAAAAGGTGAAAAAAAACTATGTGACAAAAACTACAACACACACATCCTAGGTGGATTTTTATTGTAAAACTGAAATCCGAACAACAGAACAGGCAGACACCCAAGGCAGCTGGGCTCGCACTTTATCTAAATGGGTCTACTGAGGTTAGATGCCAGACAAGTTCCGATTATTCAGCGGATTCCTCTCGCCTGAGCATCCAAATGTTTCCAAAACGATACACAACAATTTGAGTTGCCTTTGGTTACAACTGTGAGACGTCCATGTGCTCATCGCAATGGAAAACATCCGACTCAGACGTTGCCTCAGTCCCCCTGATGCTTTTCATTGAATTCAAATACCCGTGCTGTTGAGCAGTAATCATTGCTGAGTCATCCTTGTCGCAATTTATTTTAGTGTAATATATATTTTTGGTTTTACCTCTAGTATCTCATCGCTCTCTGTTGTTCCGCAGGGTGTGTATGACCTGACATGGGAGATCCTGCAGGAGATCCATGCGGACGATCCCAATGCTGATCAGCCTCAGTGGGTCAAAGCACGACGGGGGAAGGCCTCTTACCACAGAGTCAAGTCCCCAGGAGACATCACCAAACTCCAGGTACAGTGCTTCACTCTTTAATTCAGTTACTAGCATTTAACTGTGTACAATTTGTGTTTTAATTATGGGGGTTTATATTCTCAGGTCTTTACAGTCACCCAGATTAAAAAGCAGTCTGATGTCTCCTACACATGTGATGACCGACGTTGTTTTCTCACCTTGTTGAACAGGAATTCCTCGCAGCAGAGGTGCTGAAACTCTACGGTCTGGCCAAGGACCAGAGCCAGAAGACTGACTGGCAGAAGATGCTTAAATTTGGCAAAAAGAAACGGGACAGAGTCGATCACATACTGGTAGGTCCCAATGTTACATGTTTGAGTTATTCCCTCCACCGAGGAGGTTGTTTTCCCCCCTTTCACCCTGTTGGCAAGATTACACAAAAACAATTGAATGGATTTTCATGAAATTTGGTGGAAGGATGAAGTATGGTCCAGGAAAGAGCTCATTGAATTTTGGAGTGGATCAGGGGCAGATTCAGGAATTTTCCTTCACTTTCTTGAACCTTATGAGAGTATGTTTCTAAATATTTTCACCATTCTCTCGCAGAATAATTGATGGATCTTGATGAGAGAAATCATGTATTGATATTTAATATCAATACATGTGTATGTGAAATTTAGCGTTAACTGTTGGAACCGTGGCAGAGATATGTGTTCTCCCTTAGTGCCATTCTAGTTTGTGCGATATTTTAAAGAGCAGCATTTTCATAGAATGTCCACCATGTCTATCTCTGTAAATTGACATGCAAACTTTCAGTTGAGACATTTTTGCCACTTTACTCACAGTGATATGAACTGATGTCAGTAAGTTGTGTGAGAGGTGACCCCTGTGTTTCTCTCAGGTCCAGGAACTCCACGAGGAGGAGGCCCAGTGGGTCAACTACGACGAGGACGAGCTGTTTGTCAAGATGCAGCTGGCAGACAGCATCTTCGACGCGTTGCTTAAAGACACCGCCAACACGCTGACACAAATTTGTGACACAAGGGCCAAGCGAGATGGCCCCTCTTGACGGCTTTCCTGCTTAGATTTTTCGAACTACAAACCTCTAGCTCAACCGCAGTTTATCCTCAGCCCTGTGAGCTCCAGCCAACCTGTCGCTGCCCGGTCTTCCACCAGCTGATGTGCCAACTGCAACCCTCAGATGCCTTCAATCCCAGCATTACCTCTCGGCTCAACTACTCCTACTTGTTTCATCGACGTTAATTTGCTGAATTTGCTTCAGCTAACTGTCGTGGTTGTACAATTTGTTGTCACACACAAAATGCCTCCTGAGCGATCCTGGAACTTTTAACACCGTCTAGTCTCAGTTCTCCTGTTCTCATTTCTCACCTCCTGCACTGGTCATTTTGTAAATGCCAGTGGGAGAGTGAGCAGATTTTTATAGAGTACAATGGACTGTGCCATTTGTTTGCATTTAAAGTCCATTAATGCTGCTAAGATGATTGTTCCACAGGGGACTAAAATATAAAACCTGGCAGGACAAAAGTAGGTTGTCTTTTTTTTTATCTTAAATATATATTCCGATTAAAAAATGTAATAGAATCGCAGAAAAATTATACAGTGTAGTCTGTCAGTGATTTGACTGTGACACATGATTGTTTTGACTTTGTAAACCAGCACATTAAATTAAACAGTGACAATGAGTTGAGCTGTCAACTTGAAGCTTTAATCTGGAGGGATTTACTCCCCTATTGGGTGAAGAGTGATGGGATTGCAGCCTTTTATACACAGCCCCTCATTTTAGGCGACTGTTGGCTTGCCTTAAAACAAAAAATCTTTACAGGGACCTCTGGAACATAACTGACTGATTTAGACTGTAATGAATATTGAACTGTAATGCCTGTGTGGACCTACAAAGCTGCTAGTTTGTTTTAACTGTATGTTGAGCTTCATTATCCTGCTGCGTTGCCTAATTTAGAGGGGCGATGTATAGGAAGAAAGTCGAGCCCTTCACCCAATAAGGAGATGTACTCTGTTAAAGCTGAGAGTCAGCACTTTAACTTCATAATTATTGTCGACTGTGTGTTGTAAAACAATGAAAGTGTCACTTACATTACAAAAATACTTTCAGACTGCACTGGGATGGAACATCACTGAGTTCAAATATATGAAATTTGTTTGCCTCTTTAGATATATTATTTATTATGTGGCAAATGTTACTCAGAGGAAACGCTCACAGAGAAAAGAACGTTGAAAATTGTAAATGATCTCGTCAACATATAGATACACAGATAATTTTAACATTGTGTAAAGACAATTTAATTAAACTGTAAAAGCACAAATGCAAATGTGAATGTGAACGTGGCAATAACATTATGTCAAAGGTTTAAAAAGCGCTATTGATACAGAAAATTAACATGGGGAAAATTGTTTTAATATTTAAAAGTTGTACTGTTGAGAACTAATTGATATTGTTTGTATGATTTATTGGTGTCCACACAACTGTCCATTTGGTCAACACAATCACTGTGTCCCACTTTTGTGTTACATTTTCAACTCGCACTATGTACCGGTGATAACAGATTGAAAACAAGTATAACTTATTGAATGATGTGTTTGTGCAAACACACCACACACTCAAGACACAGTTTGGTCTATAAGTGGGACAAGACAGACTGGCAATTGGCTTGACCTGATAGATTTAGAATCAAAGCATAGGACGGTACTGAAATGCTGGATTTGAACCTTACTTCTTCTCCAGTCCTTTTTCTGTCTGGGATCTCAGATGACAACTGTGGCTCTTTCCACCACCATTTACCCTGGAACAAGTTACTGTAGCTGAACTTTTTTTTTTTACTCAACCCCAAAAACCACTTTGTCGTGCAGCAGCGTGGCTCGACTCTCTGATTTCTGACGTGAAACATTAGGTTTCACGGCGATCAACAAGTTGAGATCAGTCATCACCGTGTTGCCCAGACGGCAGAGGTGGTCTTTCTCAAAGTTCGGTTTAAGTGCCTCGCTAAGTTGGTTAATGTCTCAGCATCCTATGGACCTGTTTTCTTTGAATGTCTCCTTCAACTGCTGTAAACTACAGTTTTTTTTTTATAAACAATCCTGCTCTTCCTACCGATTCTTCCATTTCTGCCTTATGTCTCTGCATCAAAGCGTAGTGTAGTAGAGGTTGATTTTATACCTACTCATTTCCCTGTGCCTGAGGAAACGTCTGTAAGACAAACACAAATAACAGACTCGCTCTAAAGGTCACCTGCTTCTTCTTCCTGTCACTCTCCACCTCTGTGCATATAGACACAGTTGAGTCATCGTATTGATAACGGTATCCGGACCTAGTTTGTGGACAGTCCACGGACATGGAACAACTCCAGGCCCTGAGCTGCTCAGAGTGAGTCACTGAGCTGATGAGACTGAGCACGTAGGACTTTATCTCAGGGCTTTTTCTGGCCCTCGCTGTCAGCGCGGCTTTGTTCCAACCAACTGTACAAACTCACTGTGGCGTGTGTGTGATGGAGCGTCATCCTCCTCACCGACTGTTTGGAGCTAAAGTGACCTTAAACTGAGTACTCCATGTTTTTTTTTTATATTCTACTGTCAGTGTTTTAACAGTTGCTAATGTGTATTGTTCAAACTGTAAATATTCTAATGTAGAAAAAGACCAAAAAACATTTGGATACTGATTGGTCCACGATATACAACTTGTACGTTTGGTCTGTAGGCAGATGTAAATGTGATGCTGACTCCATTAGTACCTTTTAGGAAACATTTTCTACACACCCCTCTAGGATTGTCCTCTTGAATTGATTGTATGTGCGAGGAAGTGAAGTTCTCCTCTGTAACTATGCAGTACTTGGTCTTATGCATTGTTTTATATGTATGTATCCACAACTCATGCTGTTAGTCTCTAAGTTCAAATTCTTGAGAAGCTTTAAGCCGTTTGCTTTAGGACAGAGTTTTAGATAAAGTGTGTGGTCTGATCCTGATAACCCAATTAAACTAGGCTGAAAATATTTGATTATCAAATGAACGCAGTCCACCATGACTTCCCTTCTTCGTCTTAAGAAATGTTTATGGATATTTATAATAATGTGCTGTGAGTGTGCGGTAAGTGCACTTGAAGGCTTGTACAATTCTTTTATGGTTGTAAATATACTGTCTTTCCAATCTGACCCGCTGTAACTGTAACCCGAACGATTGTTGTAAAATAAACACTGTTTACTTTGCAAATATGTACATAGTATATATTTGTTAACAAAAACGAACTTTGAATTTGTAAATAAAGCTTTGGCTGTTTCTAAAGGAATCTGCTCTCTGCGCGTGTTGCCGTTCCAGTGTTGACAACAACCTCTCCTCACACTGATGTTTATATAATCCGATGTTTAGGTCCGTCACTGGGTTTCTACACAAATGCAGCAGCATAATGTGTGTTTGAGTTGTGGGTGTAAGACTGACACATTGTCACATCACAGCACAAAACCAACAGATAAAGAAAAGAGTGTACATAGTCAAAATGCCTGTTGGGAGAACAGAGCTGTAGCCACTTCACCACCAAGGAGCCAGGGACACATGTTATATTGCATGGCTTCCAGAGGAATTACAAACTAAACATGGGATATTAAGGCTCAAGTATCAAAATATCTAGGATTTTGTCCATTTCAGTAAAAGAGAATTAAATGACAATCCAATAATGTAGAGAGGGGTGCAATTTGCAGAGCATAAATCAGAAATTCTATGAATAAGATGTCATACCTTAGGATTTTGTAAATACCTTTTATATTCTTTTGGCGGCCAGTCTAAATTGACTTAATTTCACTTAATTGAATTGACTTAATTCATTTAACTGCAATTATTTAACTTAATTCAATGCAAAAAGGACAAATTATTATTATTTGTATTTATTATGTGTGTGTTTGTGTGTGTGTGTAGAAAGAAAATTAAACCAACATTTTTGTAGTTTTTGGAATTTCTTTGGAACAGAAACACGAACACTGAGCTGTCCATTTTAGTTTATATTTTCATTATGTAGAAGTTTAAGGGAAGTTATTTACCATCAGTAACTTCCTGTCTGAGAGCCGTGGAGGTATAAAAATAGAAATGTACTTTCTGTTCTTCTCCAGTCACTTGACACCATTATCCTCACTTCATCAGGTCTATGGAGAGTTTACCAGAAGGGCTCGTGTGGATGGAGCTGGTGACTGAACCTGGCTGTGGGTGTTTCTTTTAGTCTGGAGGAACTCTGGTCATCAGTAGTGGGAGGACCCAGGCAGCAGCAGGAGGAGGAGGAGGAGGAGGGAGAAGTTGTGTGAAGTTTAGTGACATTGAAGCGGAAACTTGCCGAGTTCAAACCCGCGGGTTAAACCCCAGCTCCTCCACCACCTCCACCTCCAGCGGCGGCAGCAGCAGCTCGCACTTGGGGGGAAGATGGCGCGGAGCTACGGCCGTGCCACGTCTCGGTTTCCTCTGCGTCCCAGAGAAGCGGCCACCCTCGCCGCCTGGCTCTGCGTGTGTCTCCTTGCACCCCGGGCTGCGGAGGCCGGGCTGTACACCTCCTCCGACCAGATCATCCTGTTGACTCCGGAGAATGTGGAGGCGGTGCTGGTGAACTCCACCGCCGCCACGGTGGTGGAGTTCTACGCGTCGTGGTGCGGCCACTGCAGGATGTTCTCTCCGGTGTACAGAGGGCTGGCCATTGACATTAAAGGTTGGTGTGTAGGCCTCCTGCTGCAAGTAGCCAATCATAACTAGTGTTCATATAGTTTCTGTTCAGGTTGTAAAGATTTGTACTATATGCACTCGTATCCGTTTACAAGCCATAACAAGTATCACATTCATCTGTAGTTGTCATGTCAGGCTGAGGAATAAACTTAACAATCAAAATTTGTAAAATGCTTTGAGTTGAAAAAAACACAACCTTCACTACAAGACTGAATATCAGTATTTAAATACTAAAAGAAACAATAATCGGACATTTATCGACTGATTTGATCTTGATGTCATTTTGCCCATTATTTTATAAATGTATCGTCCAGCTCCACTGTAATGTTACTGTCGGTGGAGGTCAAAGTATCAACTTACTGTACCTCACCGAAGTATTATTATCAAAATGTACTCGTAGTGAAGTAAAAAGTCCCCTGTCAGTGTTTACGACATTAAATGGTGTTTTTTCGATTAATATTACTGCTGCATTAATTTTCTAGAAGGTGTTGGATTCTAGTACTGGTCATATTCAAGGTTGGGCTCCTTTGAACCACTTTACATACTGTGGGCTAGTTTAATGCATCATATTTTGGATGATCATCGAATGCCTGCAGAGTGGCTTTTTTGCGAGAACCACCTTTCTCTAAAAAGTAAACTTTTCAAGAGTCAATCGAAGAGTCTTTTTAAAGAGTTGATTCATATTGAGAAGGGTGGAGAACACTTTAACACTTAAAGTCACATTAACCATCATAACATTTTGTGATACAGGATTTTCACTGCAGGGAGGGTATTCAAATTTTAAAGATTAATATGGTGGAGGGAAAACTGCAAGATTGTAATCTTTGATAAAGTAGAGTAGAAGTATAAAATTGCTTCAGATGCTGAAGCAATTAAGTTACTACTCAAGTTAAGTACATGCACATCAAATTTGTATTTAAGTACACTTCTTGAGTTATTGTCCTCTACCGGGTACGGTTAAGTTACACCTCCCTGATGTTTTCATCACGTGCATGTAAACAGTGAGCGAGCTGTTGCTTGTGTCTGTTAATCAGAGCATGAGATCTAATGAGTGTTTTTATTCTTCTTGACACCGTCGGTTCAAAAACTCCCCATCGCGTCCTCTTGAGTTCGGTTTCTGGAGCTCGTGCACCGAGAGAAACATCACATCGCAGTGAGAATCAATATAATTAGGATGAGAGTCAGCGGCAAAGAGTCTGAGGATGGCAGAGGGCCTGACACAGTCATGGGGTATTTCGGTCTCACACACAGTCAACAATGGTGACTTGGCAGGCGATGGAAATGCCTTGGAGCTGGGAGAGAGATCCTGCTGATGTTTTATGGGAGAAATGAGGTGTAGGTGCTCAAGTCAACCGTGAACCTGTGGGAGTGTATCAGCAAAAATTACTTCCTGATGGGGCATGATGTGAATTCATAGGCCTGTCAGAGATGCAAATATGAAAACACAACAGCATGAACTTCTAATGAAAATACCTGCTATAGACGAGGCTTATTGCTGATTGGATTGACCCACTGTTCGTCTTTTAACAGGATGATGATGCTGGAAAAATGTGTTTTGGTGATTTTGGTATTGGGTCCTCCTATTTGCAATTGTTGGGTTTCTCTATTTGCACGTCAGGGCCACCATACCTCAACAATCAAAACACAGATCATTCAATGTACAGCATGCATGTCTTTAGCAAGGCATCTAATGTCAGATGGTAGCTATGATAATACTATTCACAGCTGGTTTGACACGTCAGTCTTGAATGAGTTTTTGCAAGAGTGAGTTTTGAAGCTTGGCGATGACTTTAAAAAAAAAACTAAAAAAAACGATTAATTTTACTTCGATAACGATTATTTTTATGCACGCTTTGTTGTTGCAGATCTGTGATTTTGAGTTGCAGGTTGTCAGGAACATCAGCTGATCAACAGTTACCAGCTTAACAAACATGTTCTTTTCCTTTTGTTTGCTTAACGTCCTGAAACCTTTCACCAAATGAGTGAAAAGCTGAGTCACTTTGCAAACTCGCCAAACACGTATCAAGCCATTGATCTGGCAGAGTAGGAACAATGCACCGTTTTACTTTGTCCGGTTGCACCAGGTCTGTATCAGCAACAAAGCTCCTTCACAAATTCTCCCTCTGATTGAAGTTTTAGCTTCTTAGCTATTAGCTATTAGCCCGCTAAAGCTTTTTCTTGACCACAAACAAAAGAGACCTAACTGTTTCCAACTCATCTAGTTTGCTATATTTCAAGCTGCAGACTTGCTTGCTATTGGCTTCTTTCATTTCTGCCGGCACTTCCCCAAAAATTAACACACACTATGTTGCTTTGTACAAAAAATATTCTCCATTTGTCTCGTAATATCTGCGTCTTGATAGTTTCCATGATGCTTATCAGCGATGACACGTAGATGGAGATGTGACAGGTCAGAACCAACTAATCAGAGAGGACGTCTAGTCTATCATTTAATGTTTTCTTTTTTTATGGGAGAAATAAAAATCAATTGAGAGTGTTTGTATGAATGAGTTGTCTCACAGGTCATATATGGCCTGGAGGCCGGAGTAGACTAAACATTTCCCTTTATTTGATGTCTTTTCTTCAGAGTGGAAGCCAGCTGTGGACCTGGCAGCGATTGACTGCGCTGAACCTGTGAACAGGAAGGTCTGCATCGACTTCGGCATCTCAGGGTATCCCACCATCAAGGTAACAGTGAGCTGTCTGCTAATGCTCATCTTTATCGGCATTGCTTGCATTATTGTGAAGGCTCAAATTCATGCTTCAAGATTCAAAATTCAAGATTTTTATTATCAAATGAACAACAGTAACATTAAGCAGTCGCTGGCAATGAAGTGCTTGAGTCACAGGCTCTCTTCTAGCTATACAATATTCCATTCATTTACACATCTCATTGCTTGACTGAATGTGTTCCTACCACTGTTTCTGTATGATACACCATATATTTTCTGAATTGGTCACAAAAACTTTATGCTGTGGAGCATGTAATTTACATTTTACATTTACTTTCAAAACTTGACAGTTAAATAATCTTAAATATAAATAATAAATATTTGTCTAGTTTCAGCCTCTGACGAGCAAGGCTTTCCTACTCTTCTCTGTTTTACAACATTTAAATTGAACGTCTTTTATACAAACAGGCCATTAAACATTTTAATTCATTTTGCAGGGAGGATTTCCATTGATTAGATTCCACAGGGACCATGTATGAGATCAAGGTAGATAGAAATGGGATCTTCATATTTGAGGACGTATTTCATTTCTTTGTCATGCTTGGTTATTAAGTTATAAAGAAATGTGGCAGACGCTGTGTTTTCCCTTCCGAGATGAAATAATGAGTTGTTAAATTATAATTTGCTGCTCAGATTGTTCGTCTCAGGTCATGGTATGCATTTGTCAGTAGGTGGCAGTAATAATCTGAACTGAGTCAACTAGGAATTACTCTGCTTGTGTTAGTAGTTTTCTGTGAGTGTATTTATTTTACGTAAATATTCATTGTAGAAGCTCTGGATGACATATGTGACTGTAGATACTATCATGTGTTCCCAGTGAGTAGAGTTGACCTTTGCCTGATCTGCAGCTACTCTGCAGAAAAGCCCCAGTTTCCAACATCTGTGTTTCTGTCTTATCTGATTCGTCAGCGGCAGTGTGTGCTCAGGCCTCTCATTTCTCATTTCTGCTTCCGCTCTCTGCCGTCGAGCGAGAGCGACAGAAACAAAGATCTCATTCTGTTTGAACCCACACCCGAGCGCTAACATCTGCAAATCATTTCCACCAGGAAGGATTGGGGGGTCAAGGCGGGCAGAGAGGAGCGCTGCCCAGCCACCACCAAACATGACTCCCCTCGTGGTCGTGTGAGGCCCGTCTGAGCTGATCCCCCTCTCTCTCTTTTTCTATCTCTCTGACTTAAACTCTCTCTCTTCTTGCATTTCACAGTTCTTCCATGCCTACACCAAGGCTGACTCCAATGGCCTGCCTTTCAAAGGTACACACAAGCAGACTCCACCTTAAACTGTCCTGCCTTGGCGGACGTGCAGTTTCAGCAGCAGGCGTCCCGTCAGATTAGGAACATGCACATCGATCATTTTCCTATCAGACATGTAGGAAATCATTCAAACTGACCTGGTCCAGCTCAGGCATGTGACTGTGCACCATTCATTTCATACTTAGCTAATGTTCTGAGAGTAGATTGTATACATACCGATGCAGTCATGCATGTATTTCAGCCAACATAGGAGCAATCAGTGAACTGTGTTGCCCTTTGACCTCCAGGGTATATTCGCGATGTTCGAGGCCTCCGTCACAAGATCATCGACAAACTAGAAGCCCACGTGCCCTGGCCCCCCGCCTGTCCCCCGCTGGAGCCCACCAGGTACAGATACACAAACGTGTTCAGTTAGGTTCTATAAAGTGACAGGATGTTGAAGGTTTACATTTTGTCCAGTCATTATACATATTTAGCCCTGTTATCAAATCAATGACAATAAACTGTAACTTAGGGCAGTGTCTGTTCTTAACCTGCCTGTTTGGAATGAGCTGTTTCTTTGTCCTGTGTTAATGCTCAGCAACTACTTCACTTGTCCTCGTCATTAGTGAGTCCTCCTCAAACAGTTTTACAATATACTGTCACTTTTCATTGTCTGTGTTCTTTGACGTTGTGAACAGAGCTTTTTATAAACAGTCTATGGTGAAGACTGAAGCCAGATAACTTGTTCATCCGGCCTGGTTTATCTGCAAGGAAGAATTTAAACTCTTCCTTGCAGAAGTGAAACTTCTTCGTTATCGTTCACGCGTGTGCTTTTTATATTAGTTTGGATGTTAAACTTGTAGAACTTGTTGGCCATTTCAAAGGTGTGTTAAGCAATCCACACATTCTTCTTTCTTCTTGCAACTTTTCAAAAACAAAAGCTTGATATCTATATGATTGCAGCAACAAGACAAGCATTGTGCTTCTATTTTGAAGACAAATTGCTAAAGACTGTCGTTGCCATGACAGAGGTCAGTACCCGTGAATGTCCGATTTGGTTAATAAAAAAAAATGGTGGCATTTTTACAGACAGTGTGTCCCGGTTTCCCAGCTGTTGTTTATTTGATGCCGTATTTGTTTTTTTAATTTTTTATTTACCATCTGAATAACTAGTAAACCCGAAGATTTAATCAATGATTGGTCTGTTTATTCAATGAATTCAAGTATTCAAGTATATTATTTGGAAGCTGTGAGGTTCCTGACAGACCAACATGTTTCCACTAGCAAGAATCTTGTTGGCTCATAACTCTGCTCGGCTCACATACATAACCACACACATGCATGATAGGTGCAGTTTATCATCATGATGGTGTAGCAGAAAGAGGAAGTCGTGAGTCAAGTTTATTTCTCCTTTTAGATTTAAAGGGGAAGTATCATTGCTCCTCTCAGATTCAACTTTCTCCTGTTCTTTTTCTTCTTCTTATGATGAAAATAATGGAAATGAGGTTCCCAGAAGAAAAAACAAATCCAAAAGTACAGTTACATGAAAGCAGATCTCTCACTGGAAAACATCTTAGCTGGAATTTTAGTTTGGGGATTAAGGAAAGAGCCACATTGACTCATATATCAGAAAGAGGCTCATACTAAGGAAGTTGTTCAATTCAATTTCAGCATGTGCTTTTTTTAAGATAAAGTACGTCCATTCAATTCTGTAGTTACTTCATTCTTCCTTTGGATCTCTATTAGATCAATATTTAATCCCTTAAAGCTTTACTGGTGATGAACTGAACTCCAGTTACAGTATAAATGATGTGTCTTACATGGTTTGTCTGCTCCTCTCTCTGCAGCGAAGCCGAGCTCGACAGCTTCTTTGAGACAAACAATGTTCAACACCTGGCCCTGGTCTTTGAAGAGGCCAGCTCCTACATTGGCCGAGAGGTAACAGCTTGTGTGTTCATCAGTCCGAGCTGTGTGGGTCTCTAGGACATCAAATCCTTTTGGGGCAGGAGGAGAAATGTGCTTTGAAAACAGCTGAATAAAGCTAACCAGTCCACTTTAGATCCACAAGTAACTGAACCAGTAACCTTGTAAAGTTATCCACAGGGAGAGAAAAGCTTAACTATACAAATGCTAATATACTATAATACACAACAGAGAAGGTCAGTGTGTTTAAATGTGTGTGCGTGTGTGTGTGTCTTCAGCTTACCCTGGACCTGTTGCAGTTTGACAACATTGCCGTGCGGAGGGTCCTGAGCACCGAGGAAGGACTGGTGACCAAACTGGGAGTGACTGAGTTCCCATCGTGTTTCCTCTATTATCCTGGAGGCAACTTCAGCAGACTCAAAGTGTGAGTAGCTGCAGCGTTTGTGCTTTAAACCTTGAATGAAAAATACATGCTTTATATTTTCATGCCGACCACAGTAACCTCTAAAAAATGTATAAGAAGTATAAAAGGGCGAAACACTTTTCAATTAGATGTTGTTATAAATGGATTTATGATCATAGTATGAAATACATCACACATTTATTATACATGTATACATTTTTTTTTTAATATTTATCTTTACCTACAATTAGTGTCTGGTAGGTTTGTGTTAGATTTGCATATATTTTTTATTCATTCTTGAAAAACATAAGAACTAGATTGTCGTCCATGTCTCTTCACTACAGAAGATAAAGTCAAGGACAGTCACCATGGATACGTCTTGCTTGTTCCAGCTTTTATGTGCATAGATAATATTTCCTGTAAATGTAAATGTAACCATAACAACAATGACTTGGAGTGACTGCAGTCAAATCCGCATGTGAGGATTGTGTGAGTGTGATTGTGAGTGGGAACACACTCTGCTTGACTGGCATCTGTTGACCTTCCCATGAGTTGTGTCGCAGCTGTGGCAAATCACCAACATTTGGGGCGATGTTAAGCTCATGAATTGAGTGTGTGAGTGCCAGGACAGAATTTGAACTTGCACAGTGTTTCCATTGCTCTTTTTACATTGAACTACTAATGAAGGCAACGTGAGAATGCGGTCAGCACTGGTGGAGACTCACTGCCTGTAGGTTTTTGTATGGTCCGCTTGCTCTTAAGAAGACAAACCTACTATGTAAACACACAAATGGAGGAAGACAGATTAGAATCGAGTTGAGCTATAACCATAACCAAAGACAAACGGTATGATCAACCTCAGGATGTGCGTCATCTTCACTTTACATTCTCAGCTATTGCCTATTGGTGTCTGTGGTGTACATGACAGTTCACTGGTACAAATGGGGGGGGGGGGGGGGCAATGTTGTTGCTGTTAACACACATTTGTTCAGTTTTCCAGTAGTGCAACATGCTGCTTTCGTAAATTCTACAAAAAACTTTATGTACGACTTTATTGTTAACCTAAAGGCACATGTTGCAAGTCTAGCAAACAAAATGTATCCATTCTAATAGGAAGCATGTATAATAGAGACTAGTACGATTTCAAACAGGTCGCAATATAAGACAATATAATATATCAAAGTTTCTGCTATTCTTAGCACTAGCAACAACAGCTGTATTGAGGTGAGTATGCACCCGCAAATGAGCGCTTCTTCTGCATCCTCTCCATAGATTATATAAAGATGGTACACTTCCTCCCACTATTAAGAAATGAAGCCATGCCAGTGCCATCTTGGGCATCGGGAGTCTTCACCTTTCAGCTGCTGTCATGATGCCCATATTTATATACAGGATATCTTGGGCTCAGAGGAGACTGGACGCTTCAGAGACTCACTATCGCAAACTGGTATTGTAAGACAGGATGGGACATGGCTAGCTGGTTAGCTTGCTCATTTGAGTAGAAGAGGAGGAGTGATCGAAACAGAAGCAAAACCAGATTTGACACTAGGGCTCCTGTCCACCGACAGCTGTTGGCGTAGAAAAGGTTTGACGCTAGACAACCAAAATTTCAGCTAAATTGAAACTGATGCCAAAGTTGCATATAGGATCTTTTAATAAATCTGAGGAACTAACACCTTTTAAAAGCAAATGGGCGGAGGTGTGAGGCCGGGGAACAGCGGTAAGGTTTATTTTGTATTTGTATTTTTCTCCGTACCAGTTACCCTTGAATATAAATTCTGTTAAGCTCGATGTGAAACGTACGAACACCAAAGTTTACTCCCTTTCTCTCTCTATTGTTCCACGTGCAACAACTTTGCTTTCTCCTCAAAAGCGCCTTGGTGTGTGCTCATTATCTGAACCCTATTCATGAGAATACTTTTAAACATCTGGCCTCTTAATGGGATCAGAGCATCAAAATCACTCCCATTATTCACCATCATAAAGCGGCGCTGATCATTCCTCACCCTGCAAATTCATCTGCTGTTTCTGCCTCTTTGTTTGGCCGTTTCAATAACTTGGCATGCAAAGAGGACTCTTTTTAGTTGACAAATGCAAAAAGGAAATGATTTATTGCCGATTTATTTATTCACCCTCCATCTCTCCCCTTCCAACCCCCCTCATCTCCATCACTGTACAGAGGGGAGGTTTTTTAATTTCTTGCATGAAAACAATGCCATTGCTTTCCTGGCTTCACCTGCCAAACAAGCCCCAGCCGCACACGGCGACAGATGGCCTCCCATCATCACTGAATGTCTGATTGGTCCTGGGAGAGCGTGTGCAGCGCGTGTCTGCGTATGAGTGTGTGTGTGTGAGAGAGAGAGAGAGAGAGAGAGAGAGGGGGAGAGAGAGAGAGAGAGCGTGCAGGGGCGTCTCACATCCGTCATGCATGTAATGTGTACTGGTCCCAGGTGAATGCATTCCCTCCCAGCCCACCCTGACGCCTGCCTGCCCGACAGCCCTGGGGGACTGCTGGATGAATGGTTCTCCCCTCACATCTGTACACTCCCACCAGACACGCAGGTGTAATTGAGTCCCGGGCTGGTGTGAGTGAGCGCGGGCCCGGAGTATCCATCCTGCTTATTACCATCCTGTTGCAGTTTTACGATGCTCTCTCTCTCTCTTACTCTCTCTTGTGGCGTGCGTGACAAGGGGAGAAAGCAAATGAGAGGAGGATGTGAGGGTTGGAGGGAGAATGCAAGGGAGAGGTAGGGGGGCAGGAAGAGAGAAGGCATTATTGGCCTTGGTTCCAGTTGTAGGGTTATCACATGGCTAAACTAAATGACCAGCCCTCTCTCACTCTCTCTCTCTCTCTCTCTCTCTCTCTCTCTCTCTCTCTCTCTCTCTCTCTCTCTCTCTCTCTCTCTCTCTCTCTCTCTCGCTACCTTGGCACCATCTGCTCGGTATTCAAAATGCAATCCCATAAGTGTGTTAAATATATGGCCACAAAAAATACAGGTCATAAAATATTTTTCCATGGCAGGCGACGGCTGAAACAAAAGACTGAAAATAAGAAAATGGTGCGTTTTGTTTAGGTTCCTTGCAGGAGAACGTTCTGAACACAAAGCTGTTCATTCTTAGTTACCTGCACACTATATTGTCACACGTGTTTGGAAATCTGAACATTACACTTACAGGTAATTGTATAGACAATACAGGATGAGCGCTCTTGGGCCGTCAACACTCCTATGACTTCTCTTCTGGGAAGGTTTTTGTGTAATTTTGGAATTTGGCTCAAGCTACTTTTGGTGGCTGATGTCAGGCACTGTCCTACAGGTGTTCGATGGGATAAGGTCGGGGGAGGTTTTCTCATCTCACAGTGGAAACAGGAAAGGTTTCAAATAATAAAAAAGCACCTTTTGAAATATTATTTTATTCTGTAACATTCAGTCTTTCCTCAGTTGATACCAAGGGGCCTGGCACCAAAAAACCTACTACTTAAGGTCTGATAGTAAATGTTGAGTGACCTAAGGGTCAGTCTCATCTGTGCTTCTCTCTCACAGCAACGAAGAGGCTCGTACTTTCTACTCTTACGCCCTCCAGAGGCTGCCGGGGGTGGTGCGGTCAGGAAAGCCTCCACCAGTCGCCACAGATGTCCTCAGCAACAGCACAGAGGATCCCTGGAGACCATTCAACAGGTAGGATAAGAAACATAAATGATCTTTGTCAGCTTTTCTTATTGTGTATATAATATTTATATATATTTATACGAGTTTGATTGTGTGTCCAGTTCCAGGGTGTACATGTTGGACCTGGAGTCGACGCTGCACTACTCCCTACGTGTGGAGGTAGCAGCTCACACCATCATTCGAGGAGAAACCCTGATTTCTCTCAAGAAGTATGTTGCTGTCTTGGCTAAGGTAAAGTTCCCAGTGAGAGCACTGCACGCACAAGAACAGTACACAGACACATGGTGCACAAGTCATTGTTTCAGTTATAGGTTAATCAGGGACCCTAACTTGAGCATTGGTGTTAATAGAGTAGGAATGACTCAGCCTGACTCCTAAAAAAAGATAAATAATGAAATGGGTGGATTGTTAACCCTAACCCAATTATAAATATTAAAATAGGAGAACATTTTAAGGTAGAATGGCACTGATGCCCTCATGCCATCCACCCCCCGCCTACACGCTTTGCACAGATGCATTCGTATCATGCACTAGAAAATCCGGCTGCGATGCCCTGACCACTACTCCTCCTCCTCGTCGTCCTCCTCCTCCTCCTCCTCTTTCCTCTGCTCAGGCCGTATCCTCGCTTCTGGTGTCAAACATTGCATTTCTGTAAATACTGCCAATACCAAAACACCCGTTCTCCCCCCCCGGATCTTCCCTCCCCCATTTCTCCTTTCCTTTCCCATCCTCTTTTCAATATCACTGTCTCTTACTTGCTTACTAATTTCTACTCCGCCCTTTTGGATTCCATTTTTATAAGATTTCTTTCATTTCATCTGAATTTAAATATCAAGCATGAACAATCAATTATATTCTTATTTGTAAGATTCGTGGGCATCATTTTCATGAGCAGTGTGTTTACATTCATTCCCCCATTTTAATTATTAATGCTTTTTATTAGAAACATTATCTGTCTCACCAAAGGATTTTGTTAACTAGAACTCAGTAGAGCGCATACCTCCGCCGAGGCCCAGCAGGCCCATTACATTTAAATTTCACGCACTCATAAATATTACTTACCTAAATGTCCCTGATTTATTTCATCAAGATCCAATAATTATTCACTGAAAATAATTTGAAAATCTAAACAAATCTTCCAATGTTAAGGAAAGTATAACAATTCCTGGATCCACCCCCCTGATCTGGATGTGCACAAAAAATGTAAGGGATTGCTGCCTGGTCCATATTCTATCCTTCCAGCGTTTTGTGTAAATACGCTTAGTTGTTTTTTGTGTAATCTTGCTACAAACATAAAAACCAACCAATACAAAATTTAAGCTTTAAAATTGTGTAGCCTGGAAGTGTTAATGTGTTAATTTTGGAAGCTTCCAGGACACCATGGAGGAGATTCACGGCCAACAGAAAAAATGTAGTTACAGCAGGTCACCACTGGGTGGAGAGTGAGACAGAGGAATACTTGTTCACTGTAGATTTGAGTTGATGTTTATTCAGCATCAGGTTCCCTCTTTCAAACATGTTGTTTTATTCATTAAGCATCCATTAGATTATTCCGCAAATTTACCCCGGCTGATTGTTTTGGTGTTTTTCACCACGCGTTCACATTTAGACATATTACTGAAAAGCCCAAGTGATGGACTGGAGCCGCATCACAAGGACTCTCCTGGGTATAGTTGACCCTCTTGATGTTGGCTCGCTGTGGGAACCTCCCGGGGGGATTGGAGCGTGGCTGCCACCAAGCGCCCACACGCTTCACACAGATGCATTTGTATCATGCACTAGAAAACCTGGCTACGGTGCCCTGACCACTACTCCTCCTCCTCCTCCTCCTCCTCCTCCTCCTCCTCCTCCTCCTCCTCCTTCCTCTGCTCAGGCCGTGTCTTTGCTTTTGGCGTCACGCATGCATTTCTGTAAATACTTGTGAACGTGCCAATCCAAAATCACCCGCTCTCCCGCCCTGGATCCTCTTTTCAATATCACCCTCTTACTTGTTTACTAATTACTACTTCGCCCTCTTGGATTCGATTTTGGTTCGATTTAAAATAATTGAATAATGTCTTTCTATCTTTTCCTCACTCTCTTCAATCTTTTTTCGTTGCTGATCACACGCTCCCTCGTCCCCCCCCCTCCTTCCTCGCTGAAGTGTGCCACCCAAGCAAACATGTTGTGATGATGAGGCCTGACCTGCTAGCCCTGTCCCTATTGGCTGCGCACCAGGCTGTCTCCCTGGCCTAGTCTGCCACCAATCTCTCTGATTATATCTCACTCTCTAGGGAGGTGTTGTAGCAAGCTGGTGTGTATCCATGAATGTGGGTGTATGCCGGGTGTGTGTGTGTGTGTGTGTGTGTGTGTGTGTGTGTGTGTGTGTGTGTGTGTGTGTGTGTGTGTGTGTGTGTGTGTGTGTGTGTGTGTGTGTGTGTGTGTGTGTGTGTGTGTGTGTGTGTGTGTGTGTGTGTGTGTGTGTGTGTGTGTGTGTGTGTGTGTGGCGGCGCAGCATTGTGGCCTCCCATTAGCTTCCGTTTGTTTAGTCAATAGCGGCAGGTCCCAGTGGTATTTTTAGCCTGTCCCCCCCACCAGAATGGGGCAGCCACTCAGCGGGGCTTTGTGCAGCTGAGGAGAGAGGCCATCATTGTGTTTCAGCGGTTTGGGACTGGTGACGTTTCCTTATTGACGTTTGACCGAGCACACGTGCTGCAAAGAGGCTGAGTCCTTCAAGCCGGCTGCCTGTTAGGAGCAGTTGACGTAAGATGAGCAGGAAGTTTGTGGAACAGGGAGGAAAGTGAAATAAAGAGAATTTGTATGAGTGTGGCTGATAAATTTAAAGTTTGCTGTAATTTAGTTTTTCACGTTTGCAAACGATGCAGTTTCTGGATTTTTGAAAATGTTATGTATTTCTCGTATAGAATCCTTCTTCCCTTTGGCTCTTATTTTCCTCTGTATTCAAATGACTGTTTTCAGAAATGAGCTCATTGTTTTTGATTTCTACAATATGTAAAAGCTAACACCTGGACCACCCCCCCCCCACATGAGTCATGTGATAAGATGAGAGTGAGAGTGACTCAAGAGGTTCGAACGTCAGTGTGGTGTCACCGCCTCACACCTGTGACGCATTCACTGAACCTTATTGTGCTTTTTAAAATATAACAATTATTCGAAAGTGCATTTGCATGCGATGATGCATGTGTGCAGGGCTGCAGCTTACCATTATTTCAGTTAGCGGATAAATTGCCAATTATTTTCTTGATAAATCCTGTTTTCAATGAAAAACAGGAAATGTAGCAGTTTAAATAGTTGACATTTTTGTGTGAAGGTGACTTGAATATCAAAATTTCTCACAAATAACTAATTGATTAATCGCTTAAAACTGTTCTGGCTCTAAATGTGTATGTAATGCATTTTCAGGAGTAGGTCTGTGTAACTGTTTATGTATTTGTCTCCTTTGTTTTTTAATCTTCTTAGCCTGACCCCCCCAAAAAATTACAATCTTGTCTGTCCAAGAATTATAATTCCATGAATCGCTTGTTTCTCTATGATCCTCAATCAATGCGTCTCCTCATTGCGTCTCCGTCCAAACATGTAAACATGAGGGTTGTTATTTTTTCTTTTTTTTCTTTGCACCCGGTCACAATATTAGTAGATTTGCTGTCTTGTCAGGCTGAAGCCGGATTTATGAATCCTCTACATGTATATGAGGATTAAAAAAGTGGATCCTTGGAAGCATGAGAGCATTACAGCGAGATTTTTAAGGATTAGACCTCTATCCTGCTTTTCTTGAAAGAAGCCTTTCAGCCCGGAGGGGACATCGGGGCAGGGGAATAAAACAAAGAATTAAGAGGGGGGGGGGTGTTTTGGCCTAAAGGGACAGAGGCATCACCCTTTCTAATGCCGGGCTCAGAACAGGATGTTCAGAATGGTCTCTCATAACAAATATTCTTTAAAATCAGCTCTCTTTATTTATGGGTCATATTACTTAATACGTAATTAACTGACTTAACAAATTTTCTAATTAGTCGACAGTAGAAAACAAGTAAACGTGTGCTGGTAAACATGAGTTGTTCTCGGTTTGTGACACGTGCTTGCGGCGCACCCCCCTGGTGCATCCTTGGGTGGATTGAAGTTGGATTAATACCAAGGGGCTTCACCTCTGTCTTCCTCCCCCGGCCATGGCCTGGCCTGTGCTGCAGCCAACAGATGCCTCCCTCATGGGACCCTCACCACAAGGAGCTTGCGGTTTCTCAAGTGCTGCTGATACTAATCGGATCAGGGATGACATATTGCCGGGGTGAAGGGGATTGTCATGGTCCAACTGGGATGGGGGCCAGAGGGGCTACAGGGTTAGAGGAGGGGACACGTGTTTGTGAATGTGTTTCTGTGTGTGTGTGTGTGTGTGTGTGTGTGTGTTTTTCTCAAGACAGAAATGGACGAAGTGTAAAGATGGTCAAATTAAAACTCTTTGTAGAAAGATGAAACTAAAGTTAAGTTGACCATTACTGATCATTGGGGTTCAATATAATTTATATAATTTATATTATAAAAAATAATTGGCCATGTTACCTGATACAAATATATTTTGTGTAATTTTCACACCACCATGCGTTGAGTTTCTGATTCTGCATCACTTGGTGTTACCCCTGCGTCTTAACTCTAATGATTCATTATACTTCACGGTGACATTGTCAGGGTTTACAGAACATAAATACATAGAATTTCCTCTGAAAACTTAATAACATGCAGCATGTATTTTAAGCCTGTATGATTTTCTTGTATTATTTCCTTGGTGAGTCATCCAGTAAATAAATTCAGATTGTCGTACTGTTGCTCGAAAAGATTCCCCATAATGCAGCATTTTAAAATCATCCCTGGGAGGTAAAACATTTTAAACTCAAGATGGATGATTGTAAGAGAATACAAAAAGGGATGAACAGAATTACACCGACGACTCTGTGCACCAATGATCATACATTTTAAAAGTTGAACCTGAGCCTTGAGTTTTTTGTTGTGGATCAACAGAGAACCAGAGGGCTCATGAATAGTGTTGCTCCGGTGATGCTGAGCTAAGTCCATTAGCTGGAAACACCTGCGTTTTCTCTTCTGGTTAAATTCATATGGCTCCTTAATGAGCTTTTCTGACGAGTCGACGTTCAGACCCCAGATCCAAACCTAAACCCATTATATCACACTCCCAGTAGTGAGAGGCTGACATCACCAGCCTTTGTCTGCTCCATACATCCCACCTTTAGTACTTTGTTTGTACTAGACACACACACACACACACACCCACACACACTGCGTTTACTGATGCTTGGATATAAAATCTTTTATTTCAGAGTGTAAACAATTCAGAAAAGATGTTTATTTGTTATATTGTATTTATAGTGTTTCCTTTTCATCTATAATAAGATATATGGAAAAGCTGTCAAATATCCTACCTGTATTACATTTCTTTGTTAGAAGGGTTCGATGGCAACAAGTAAGAAAACCTTCAAAATGTTTCCATTTAATATTGGATGATTCATCAATATCTGATATATACATATAAATATAATATTTACTCCTAATATTGTTGTTGGCATCAGCATCAGCAAATATATACACTTTAGGGGTCAAACGTTTGACAGTTCAAATACGTACATTTTTTCTATTTGTAACTAAGGGTTTTTGTGTCTCTGAAATTACAATTAAAGAACAAGTGAAAGAGTAAAGATTTAAAGTCATTATTAAATCTGAAATTGTTCCTAAATGTATGAATCATTCAGCAGCCTAACTCACTCATGGTGTCTTTCACACAATAGGAATGAAGTTGCAGAGCATTTGACAGTGATGTGTGTTTAGTATCATTTGACAAGTAACTTCTGACAATGCAAAACAAATGGAATTCTTCAAACTGTCTGATTCCAGCTTCTGTCTGTGGCTGGAGAGAAAGATCACTTCCTGCAGGCTGAGCGGATGAAGGGGTTAAAGGTTCTGTGGTGCTCTGGTGTGAGGGTAAAGACGGGGGACAGGGCAGCGCTGTGTTCACCTTGGACAAGGAGGTTTAAGCAAATCGCTGGGGGTCTGGTTAAGTGGTCAGGGTGGAACACACAGATCCTGTTAGAGGAGCCCTGAATGGGCGGCTGAGCCACAGACTGAAAGGCGTGTGTGTGTGTGTGTGTGTGTGTGTGTGTGTGTGTGTGTGTGAACGCCAGAGTGTGCAGGTGTGTTTGGTGAACAGATGGCGGAGGCCGAGTCAAGTAGACCCAACAAAGCAAATCAGGTCCGCTCCACGTATTGCTTGACTCCAGCTCTGTCTGTCTTCTGCTTTCTCAGTTTATCGTAGATTATGTACATTTTCTCTTTTGTCTTTTAAGGAAGCTAAATATTACAACTCAAGTTACCATGGGAGCCGTCCTGTTGTGTCAGTTTTGGAAAAAGCCTGATCCCTGTAATGTGTCTATGTCCTGGAGACAGGGCCATTATCTCCAACTGTTCCACAAAGAGGCTTACTGTAAATGAGAGGAAGCACATTTAGCTGAAATGTCTTCAGCCGCTCTACTGTCGGCCCACTTGAGACGTCAGCGGTGTCTTTTGTCGGCGTCTCGTGTGTAAAGACATGTTTTGCTCCGTCCGTCCCCGCCCTGTCATCACTGGTCTCAAACGCACATCAGCTGGATTTCCTCTGCAAGTTGCGGTATCACGTTTCCCCTCAGCTGTGGAGTTGCCATGGCTGTGCAGGTTTGAAAAGAAGTAAATACTCAACAGGACAAAGCCAAGAGTCGACGGCGGCTAAGTGGTGTTAGCGGCTTAGGAAATGGATCTTAATGAAGGAAAAGGCTTAAGCTCGATTGTTGTTGTCACATTTGGGGAGATTGTTGAACGGTGCTGGGGAGGAAAAACACTCCGACCACAACTTTTTACGTAGAGCATCAACACTTTTGAGGATGAGCTGGTGACTCCTCAGCAGACACTGTGTGTTTGTTAAGGCAAGGCAAGTCAAAGATTATTTATATATCACATTTGAAACCACCACAGTTTACCAAAGTGCAAGACGGCCTAAAATATGAAAATAAAAGATATATATGTATAAAAGAGCCATCTCAACTTGAATCGAGAGCCAGTGAGAAGAAGTGGGTCTTAACAATAATTGAAATGTCCCGAGGGTCTGAGCTCAACTGATATGAATAGTCAAACTGTAGCAGAGAGAAGAGGCAGCTACTGCAAAGGTCCCCCTTTTTTAGCTCAGGACATCCCAGTGATGCTAAATATACTCAGGATCAACCTTTATAATGTGACTTCATGCTCTTTTCTAGTCTTCTTCAATTGTACCTTATCTGAATTTGGGTTTTGGATTGCTTGTTCATTAACAACATGCAGTTGTTTTTTATAGATTTTATTGTCCAAAGTTCTAATCTGATACTCAACTCACTTGGGGATGGATTGATAATGACAGTAACTCTCAAAACCTTGTTTGCACCATAACGAAGTAATCATTTGTTTCCACTGTGCTCTGCTGTTTTGTGCCTGCAGTTCTTTCCGGGCCGTCCTGTGGTGATGAACCTGTTGAAGAGTTTGAGCTCCTGGCTACAGAACCAGTCCGGAGATGAGATTTCCTACGAGGCCTTTAAAGAGTTAGTGGATAACTCAGCACAGGTAAGTCAAGACAGAGAAATTAGCTGTTTTCAGACATGAAGTTTGCTTTTCAACATATAGAGAACGCAGAAGGAGATTGTCCGGGTCAGACCGGTTCAGGGGAGGGGGCACCACCAGGGGGTCGATAGTGTTGGAGGCAGGACATGATCTATAAATCCTGCGGCAGAAAACATATGTTTTTTGTATCAGCATGTCGACATCCTGCTGTATTTTCACATTAGAGCTCATATTTTCCAGATTTTTTTTCAGTAGGACTGGCATGAAAAGTTCAGGAAATGTCCCGAGCAACTGACACGGATATTTGCCTTCTTACCTACGGACAATTTTCCTGAAAATGTCCAGACTTCAGTGCATGAGAGCAGCTATGCAGGCAGCCATCAAATATGTTTTGACTGATGAATCCTCTTTGCAATGAAGTTGGAGCTCCTTGTCTGTTCTTGTCCAAAGGTTTCACTGTTTTTGTCTGTCCTCCATCTTTGGTTCATTCATTGGTTTCAGAAGTGGCCTCTGTACGAGATACAGCAATGAGAAAGTGCATGAACCGGAAAGTTTAAGCCTGAGTAGGTAGAAATAAAATAAAGTGCGCACCAGAGAGATAAGCCTCTGCAGGGAGAAGAGAGGACAGGTCATCACAAAATAAACCTACAGCACAAGTAGTAGTCTTGTGCTGAGGTACGAGTTGACATGTCAGTCTGGACACTTCATCAGATCAACACCACCTCAGAGACGCCGTCGAAGAAACATCCAAACACACGGTACAAATACATAAAAAGAGATAAACATGGAGGCGTTTCAATATGTACTTTGCCCTTGTGTCGGTGCCAGCACATACGGCTGAAAATCTATGTGCTGTTGTCTTTGGAATGAAGCCTGCATGCCTCCGGTATACGGCCCCTCGCAAATTGAAAGAGTCACTTACTTACATCATTAGCTTTTAGCAGGCAAATCAATGGATCAATGAATCAATGGGAAGGTATGAATAGACTTCGCCTCAGAGGAAATGGACTCTGTGTACACCCACGCACACACACACACCAAATCTTTACTATTGACATGTGAGTAACCCTGTCAATCACGCCAGCAGTGGCAACGCGGCGTGGTGAGAGAAACGACTTTATGTCAGAGAAAATATGTCGTTGGATTCAGCCGAGGCTCATGGTTGGAGATCTGTATGGTTTCTGTTCATTAGCGGAGGGCTGAGCCATTAACCTGAGATTGACTTCTCATTGATCAGGGAAACTACACAGAGAGCGGCTTTCATTAAGTTGAACAGGTTGGGGAAAGCTGGGGAGGCTCCACTTTTTAGAAGATCTTTGTCATTTTCAAAGGAGAAGCATGGCGAGTTTCGTTGTTTTTCAAATCCCAAGAAAAGACTTAAACCAACAATCTGTATGTCTGTTTTTCTAACATTGTTTTTCTATAACTATCTGTCGCACTATGACTTAATCCCACTGTATTAAAACACAAGAAATGGCTGTTAGCAGGATCACTCTGTCATTGGTTTTTGCCTTTTTATTGGATTTATCCACAATAAGAAAAATATATAACATTATCCTTCTGAGCTCCTTCTAATTTGTGTTTTTCTGTTCCTGGTCTCTCCTTCTTTAAGTCTCCAGACACGGCTTTGCCCGAGGGAGAGAGGTGGGTGGGCTGTCAGGGTTCACAGCCTCATTTCAGACGTTTCCCTTGTGGGTTGTGGACTCTGTTCCATGTTCTCACTGTCCAGGCCAAGAAGGTCGGAAGTTCAGGTACACACACACACACACACACACACACACACACACACACACACACACACACACACACACACACACAATCCTCACCTCTTATATTGAAGGGGAACCCTTTCTGTTTGTTAATTTATTTATTTATTTAAATTTTTTCATCAATGTTTCTTTATTTTCTCAGAGTTAGACCTACTTCCCTGCCCACTTCTCTTACCCCAACATGTTCTAATTTAAAACTAATTAAATGTAATTTTACTCTAATCTTGCCTATAACCCTAACAGCCCCTTATGCATCAATGTTCTCCTTTTAAACATTTTATTTCAAATTATCTATTGGGAGGGGGGCTTAAAATATGCACGATAACTCTGTGACCATGTCCCTCTTAGCAGTCACTTAAACCTCTCTAAATGACATCACAATTAGCAGGTATGCGTATACTGAATTTTTAAACACAAGCAATCCCGCTACAAATAGACGACCCCCCCCCGTGTGTCATGTTCAATATCACAAACACACTGAAAACTGAGGGACTCTCTCACTTCGCTGTCTTTCAAAATTAGCGCGTCCAGTCACGTGTCATGTTTCCATCACTGCTGATCTGAGCTGATTCCAACTTGTGTGTACTGCGGAGTCATTTGACCTGGGAGTGAACGCAGGTTGTATCCACTCCCATTGCAGACAAAGCCCAGATGTTATTGTTTTTTTTGACCAGTGGAAAAGGGAGTTTCAAGTGCTTCATTTGAAACCCAAACCTAACCCCTTGGTCTTGCTCGTACCCTAACCTAAAACTATTTCTAATCCTAGAACACAGTCTTAACCCTTTTATAGCCATTTGAAAAAATTAGGAACAGCCTGTCCGCACTTTCCCAAAATGCCTTTGTTGTATCTCTGGGTAAGAAAAGGGCACTGAGAGGTCACAGACACAGGGGTGAGGTGAGGGCTTTGTGAACAAATTAGCCCAAGAATTTGGGGTGGGCTACTTCTTTTCACACGGACCTGATTTTACATCAAAACTGGTAAAAGTCTGGCACAGAGAAACACAGACGTGTGTCTCGATGACGTTTCGACCAGAACAATTTTCCATCCTGTGCTTTGTGTCTTCTGGTCGCTGCTAAAATTGAGCCTATTTGTGACTGTGTGAAAAGGGATTACGTTAGATTAGTGGAATGTGAGTGGTTAATAAAACAGACAGATGACCGGAGGCTCCGCTCCTGGTAGGGACGTTAATCTCCCTTCAACGGACACACACATACATTCATACACACACACACACACACACACACACACAGACACAGATTAATCCCGAGGTTTACGTGCCGTCATGTGACCTGCAGATGGACTGGCCGAAAGGGGGTGTCCATCTGGCCCCCCACAGATCACCATCTTAATGGGTGGAAACACACCCGCACAGGACAATATTGACCATAACATGAAACTCAGTTCTTCCATATACACAAGCTGCCTACTTTATTAAAGGGGGAAACACAAGTGAAGGTTGAACATCTTGAGCCCAAGCTTGTCCCTATTATCACACTCACACACACACACACACAAACACATACACACACACACACATACACACATGCTCCCAGACACACTTCTACTGCTCATCTCACCTTCCTGCTAAGCCGAGCACAAAACCGAACAGCTCTGTGGAAATATGTTTGCGTACTGTTCAGGTCCTGAGACAACGGCCTGGCCACCATTCACACAGTGGGTTAACTGTGTTTAATCTCCACGTCGGGTTATCCCATTGGCATAGATTATTCATCTCAATATGGGGTTAACCCAGCTCTCTCTGACTCCTGGCCCACATAACCGTGGGAATCCTGGAGGCTGTGGACCTGCTCTGCCATTAGCGAGCTCTCAGGTTGCAGTGCACGTTCACTGTACTTTTGAATGGGTGGCTTTACAAGGGGCAGGTGCACATGCTTTACACTAGAGATAATGTCTGATTGTTGCAATGAGGTAATCTGTGCATTTGCATATTAACATTTACTCCTGTGTGTTTCAACTTCCATCCGCTGTGTGTTCAGAATAACAAATAACTGTGTGTAGTGATAGTTTCAATATATCAGTGGCTGAATTCCATTTAGCTGCTTCAGTTTCAGGGTCCTGGTGTTTTGCATGTTGACACCTGAGCTAAACATCTTAATGTTAGTATCTGAGTCTTTTGCTAATCTTTTGTTAAAAAAACATATTGTGACGCACTCTGCATATTTCTGTTGTTAACTCCTCTGGTGTCTTCTATTCCCCCACCAGATCCTCAGGAGGTGCTGACTGCGTTGAGGAACTACGTCCACAGCTTCTTCGGGTGCAGGCCGTGTGCAGAGCACTTTGAGAACATGGCGAGCGAAGGTCTGGAGATGATGAACACGTCGTCGCTGGCCGTCCTGTGGCTGTGGGCCAAACACAATCGCGTCAACAACAGACTAGCAGGTGGGGGTTAGCACAGTCGAGGTGACATAGTAAGAAAATCTCAAAAATCTCCTTTCATTTTCAGTTAGCAGCTGTGGTTCACTTATAGTGTATCCTTAAATTACAGTGGAAAAGCAGTTATAGAGGATTTTTAGATTCAGTGATTTGAGTTATTTCTTTCTGAAAGTCACAAAATCATGTTGTTCTTTGAATGAAATTGAAGAAGACTCAGGAAGAGCTCACTTTTCAAAGGGCAACTTTAAAAAGCAGAACCGGAGTTGCAGTAAAGTTAATAGTGATGAGTCTAAATGCTTCTGGGATAATGTCCTTTTGACAGATGAAACTAACTTACATTTTTTAATGTCAGAAGGAAAACAAGAATAGCACTCAGTAGAACACATACTGTACCACGCTGCACTAAATCTCACTCACTCATAAATATCAGTCCTTTAAATGTGCATTACTTTTTTCATCAGGATCCAGGATTTATTCTCTGGTAAATCGGCAAAAATGTAAAAAGAAAAAAAAGGCACTATCTCACATTGTTAAAGAAATTCTAAATAACTAACGAACGCAGATGAAAAAATAACCACCTTGATGTAAATAATCAAAAGCAATGTGCTTTTCTGTAAATTACAAACTGGAGAATTCCAGTTACATTTGTCAGTTTCCAATCAGAAAATATTAGTTTCCCGGTTTTAAATGTAGATGATCTAGTGTTTTTTTTAGCGTTCCATTCGGTTTTTGGAACTTTTTCTCTTTTTTTTTTTTATAACTTTCTTTCTGTGATAATAAATGTTATGATTTAAAATCCAATAAATTAGAAAATATAAATAATTTACTCTCTTAGAAACTACCAAGGAAATAGAATAGTTGACAAACTTTGCACAGATGATTTAATTCTTTGTGTGCAAAGCCCTCAGTGCTGTCCATGTCCCCCCATACCCCCCCCCCCCCCCCCACACTCCCTCACATCCTTTCCTTTCTCCTCGCTCCTCTCCTCGATGTGTTCTTCTTACCTTCCTCCATTTTGGGGAATATTTTAACTCCCAGTTTCCCCGCGTGGTCAGTTAGACCCCCATAATACCACTAAGAGGGTGAAGGGATGAGGAAGGGTGGATCCTCAGATCAGACACCAGCTGTCACCTCGTCTTAGCCCCGCAAGTATCATCTGTTTCTACCTCACCCGTTTTCTCCTGACTCCCCCCTCCGTCGTCTTCCATCCCTCTAACACCCTTACCCCAGTGTCCCCCCACCATCACCTCACCAGGCCTCGAACATTTTCTATTCATCCAAAGTCTGCGTCCATACCTTGACTCATGGCCTTGTCCCCCTGAATCCAACCCCCCCACTTTATGGAATCTGGGGCTTTCTTTCCCGGTCATGTTTTTGGACATGAGAGCCAGAAACTTGGGTCCAGACATTTTTTAGGAGTTTGCCTTTCACAAATGAAGTACACAGCAGGAGTTTCTTGGGGTCACACGTGTTCACAACAGCAGGAACATGTCCAGAGCCTTCAGGTGAGGGGTGGTGTGTTAGAAACCGTCGCCTGTTAGTAACGTTATCAACGTTTATTTTTCTACCCTGAAATTTTCGGTGCTGAGCTTCTCTGATCTGCGTTCAGCTCCTCCGAATATTTTCAGAAAGAAGACTCTTCGGATCTTTCATTCTGCATGTTTTCCTCTCATCACCTGTCCAGACATCTGTCTTTTCTCACTCTGTCCAGAAGTTTATAAAGAGTTGTCTCGTTTGTGACCCTGCCCTATCTGCATATTACGCTTCGTCATGTCACTCTTGCTAAACAGCCACTGAGCGTCCCTCCTCCCTCGTCTGTGTCCATGACTTTATGAGGCGCAGGGCTGTCATTAACAGCCCACTTTGTTAAATCACTGCCTTTTGTTTGTGTTGACTTCCCCCTCCCCTTTTTCAGGGACAGCTTGTGTCCTGAACAGCAGGGACTGGAAGGACACTGGTCCCTGCGAGTGTCTGCTCCCCAGACACTTGAGCACTATTCAGCCTTCCCCCCCTTCATCCACAGTGTCTTCCCTCTCTATGCCGTGCCCATCTTTCTCTCTTTCCACTGTCTGTCCCCTGGGACTCATATCCTCTGCTTGACAAGTAATAGTGCAGCATCCCCACAGGATGGGTCCCACAGGAGCCACCCCTCTTTACACACACACACACACACACACACACACACACACACACACACACACACACACACACACACACACACACACACACACACACACACACACACACACACACACACACACACACACACACACACACACACACACACACAATTCCCAAGGTATTGTGTGACAGCAGGTGGCAAACACCACGACACAAGCCACACCCGGTCCCCCCTCGTTTCCTGCCCCTTCCCCACACACGCAGCGTTTCCAAACATGGGTCAAGTTGTGGCGTGTGGCAGGGGGGAGTTAGTCATGGCGGAGGGCGGGCTGGGGTCCACAGGGGATAAGTCGGGTGATTCACAGAGGGAAAGAGAGAGAGGGAGGAGCCGAGGGTTTGGCTGTGTTTGTAGCAATGAGTGGCTGTGTCTCCCTCAGGAGAGCACACTCCATCCCACTCAACCCCTCCTCTCCCTTTTGCCTAAAGTGGAGCTCTTTAGCAGGCCTCCCCGCCCCTCCTTTCAAGAGCAGCCATGCATGAAAGAGCATCTATTTGTAAAGCGGCTGAACAATTCATTTAGCTGGCAACAAAGAGGCCCCAGGGCCCTCGGCCTCCTCGCAGCGGCAGAATGAAGACTGGTGGCAGCTCAGTCCTGTTGCTGCTTGTCAACAGGCTGAGACTGATTCACATTTCTACAGACAAAAAGCTGCTTCTGTGAAATCCTGTGCAGCACTACCCACTGAATGTGAGATTGTGGTAGATAGAAACATCTTGATTATTCCTATGACCTGGCATTTTTTGGAAATTTCCTATGGTATGGCATATGTCATTTAAATTTTTCAATAAATGGTGCATGTTGGCAAATAACAACTCGAACAGCTTGGAGGGTTTCCCTAAAAGGACAAAGCTGAATAACTACAGTACGATAAATCAGATCTGTAGTAGAGCCCCTGATTATCTGAGTCACATATTCTGCAACAATATATATATTTTCACCTTAGTGTTTTGTCATAGGTGGGTTTGGCAAATGCTGCATCATCAAAGATATTTTGGGAGCTTCCAAGTTTAAGTGAGGAGACAGTCTCTCTTTTTGTTTGTATGCTGCAGCGCTCAGAGAAGTGCATACCTCCGCCAAGGTCCATCAGTCCCCTCATGAAACCACGTTTAAATTCACTAGATCCATTAAATAGATTTCATTTTGATCTGCTTCAATCTACCCCCACTCACAAATATCAGTCCTTAAATATCTCAGATTTTTTTTTGCAAGATCCAGAAAAGGTTAAAAAAAACTCCCTCGGTTGCATGCTATAGAACGTCCTGGAATTAAGATAGATAAAGATAAAGTCAAACTAAACAATATACTATATCTGAGCACAAATGTGATGCCAGATTATGTGGGGAGGTTTTGTCGCGGTTATTTAAATGAGATTGAAATGTCTGACATCAGCTGCGCTCCCCGTCAGCCATGATGGCTCCTCGTGCCGTACACTGCAGGTGATCCTCACTTACAGAATTAGTGCTGAGGAAGCTAGTTTGTCGTGCTGAACAAAACATATTTATACCTGATGAATATGTATGTGCGACGGTGATGACATCTCAGTGACAGCCCATTGTGGCAATCTCAGTATGGCTGGTATGGCGAAAGTCACCCTGGCCGCAAATGTGGCAAGCTCATTAGAATAAGGGGAGAGATGTGAGGCATCTGGTGTGTGTGTGTGTATGTGCACGCATACGTGTGTGTGTGTGTGTGTTCATGCTCTCACCTGCTGAAATGTATAAAAGCCCCCACACCCTCCCACAGGCCGCAGCCCATCCAGGACACAGTAAAATTGATGTATCCTTTATGTAAAGTACTGTATGCAGAGTACATACACTTGCATATGACTGAGATGAATCTTGAGCGGTGGAGAGGAGGAGGAGGGGGGGGGGGTTAGCGGCGATGGAGGGGCAGGAGGATGTAAATTGACAGTGCTGTAAAGTGACAGACCTGCTGCTGCTCTGCTTTTTTCCTCTCTCCTTTTACACACACAAACACACACGTGCACACAATGGCCTGTTGGTGACAACAAGCAATTTATTACTTGACGCAGCCCTGTGTTTGTGTCCCTGTGGGCGATTGTACTCTGTGCCTCCATCTAAGCCGAAAGAGTGAGTGTGTGAGTGTGTGAGTGTGTGAGTGTGAGTGTGTGTGTGTGTGTGTGTGTGTGTGTGTGTGTGTGTGTGTGTGTGTGTGTGTGTGTGTGTGTGTGTGTGTGTGTGTGTGTGTGTGTGTGTGTGTGTGTGTGTGTGTGTGTGTGTGTGTGTGTGTGTGTGTGTGTGTGTGTGTGTGTGTGTGTGTGTGTGTGTGATGAGGGGTGTGGCTAGACGCCGGCTACATAAAAGAAAACATGTTAAAGGAGAAAGTTTCTAATTCATTAGGAGGGCAGATGCCCTTAGAGGTTTCTGTTGCTCTCATGTTCAATTTGGAGATTGGACTCTGCTTTCAAAAGGGTGTGAAAGGACAAGACAGGTGGTCCAGTGCACCGGGGTCTGCCGCCTGAAAACAGGGATTGTGTGTGTGTGTCTGTGCGTATACCCACGTAGAGAAGCTGTCCACTTTGGCCACATCTATTATCTCACCACCCCTCCCACTGGGACATCCCAGAAGCCCATTGATCATTATTAGACCCTGTCATACATCCACACGCCCACACACATCCACACACACACACACACACACAAAATATCAATCCCCAGATTACATGCACAGAAACACAGAAAGATGATTTACATATATACACTTAAACACATACATACACATATGCATATAGGCACTTAGTTTTTACGAGCACTGTGACAAGATCAAATGGGTTCAGCCCAGATTGCACACACTCCTCAAAGCACTTACATCCTCAAGTCAACGCATCAACAAGGAGGATAAAAGAAACAACAATAGAGGAAGCGGCTGACTGGAAGCTCAGAGATGTGCGGTTACGTTTTCTCATATAAGTTGTGAAGACTGATGCAGCTGTAATAGACAAAGAGGGAGGGAGATCCGGAACAACATAAACAATACTGAATCACAAGGTTGAGTGTTCAAAAACAACTTTTCCAAGACCTATTATAAATTTCTAATAGGTAAAATTCTATTTTTACCTGACACAGCATTCTTATGGTATAATAAGTCCACATAGCACCGAATGGATTCCCTAGAGTCCACCTTATAAACTATCAGGACTACATTTAGTGTATAGCAATACGTTATATTATCTGAAATTATCATATGTTTATCGTTCTGTAAAGTGTCAGAATAAACTCAAAATGCAATATTGTCCCGGATGTCATGGAGTAGATGTGCCATAAAGATGGACTTGTCCTTTTTTCTTTTGTAAAGATGTAAAACACATTTTAGGCACAAAAAGGCACAAATCAGTAATAGAGCAGGTTTATTATTCTGGCTCTCACCATACAGGGGTTTTTATTTTTCAATCACACGCCAACCCTCTCCTGGTTTGTTTGAACTTCTTCCAGTACTGAAGCAGTCACAACTCTGCTGTACCTTACCTCTGTGTTTATCGCTCCAGGGGCTTTGACTGAAGACCCCAACTTCCCAAAGATCCAGTGGCCTTCACCAGAAATGTGTCCCTCCTGCCATGCGGTGCAGGAAAACGGGGACCACAGGTGGAGCCAAGAGACGGTGCTGCCTTTCCTCATGTCCTACTTCTCCTCCGACAGCATCCTCACAGGTATCAGTTTCCGAAAAGCTCAGGTCTGATGCATTTTTTACCAAACTACAAAAAACTTGCTTCTTTCTCCTACCTCATGATCATGAACTGCACCTGTGTTTTTTTTTTTCTTTTCTAACATATTTTTATAAGCAATGATTCAGTTGTTGCTCAGTTACTAATAATCATCTCAAAAGTATCTAATTGACAAGTGAAAGTGAAATACAAAAAATCTGTTATTTCAAAAATAAAACAGTCGAAGATATATCTGTTGCTCAATTCACATATGTGTGACTCTGTTTTCAAATTCTATAATATTTAAAGTTTGTTATATCAAAGTGAAATGAAGTCAAAGCTAAATTAGAGATATAGTTCAGCGATTCTGTCCGAACCCATCGAAGCCTGATAGTTCCTCTAATATGTGTATAATAATAATAATGATGTGTCTATTTGCCTTTCCCTGTCAGACTATCTTGAAGACGAAAGCCAGATCCTGACAAAGCAGAGGGAAAAGCACGCCAGCCAGCAGCGAGCTTTAGAGGCTCAGAAACGTGTTGAAAGGAAAACCAGGGAGGCCTCTGACTTTATGATGCATCCTCCAGCAAAGCCCACTGTGCAAGAAGAGGAGGAAGAAGAAGAGGAGGGAGAGGAGCCGCTGGATGAAGCCGTGACAGATGAAGAGGAGGAAGGTGCGGAGGGAGCGGCAGCAGCAGATGAGATTGGCAGCAAGCCCTCAGAGCCGAGTCCTTGGGCCAAACCTGAAATGGGTCGACGGCAGCAGCAGGCCCACCAGAAGCCGAGCATTGTGGGGATGAGGATGCGAGACACGCAGGAGGACATTGTGGATCTGGACTCATTTGTCAACCAGCACTACAAGGCCAAGGCGCTGCTGCTGGCCGCCTCCAGCCGGGTCAAACAACGCACCCTGCAGAGGAAGGTGGAGCAGGAGCCCGGGCCTGTGTTCGGGCTCGGCATGGAGCTGGACGCGGGGCTTGGGATGGTGGGCCTGCAGCCTATGGAGTCCGACTTTGACCTGGACGGGGGGCAGAATAGGAAGTGGCAGCAAAAGCGAGAACTGACAGGCCAGTACTTTGGCGAGGAGTCGAGACACAAGGGAGACTGGATGTCTACGCTGAGCATCGGATTTTCCAAAGCGGACATCAGCCTGTGTGTCATTCTTTACTTCCTGTCCTTTATGTGTCTACTCGCCATGTACCTGTTCTACAAAAACCGCTTCAGGCTACGGCGGAGTAAAATATCCCTGCCCTGAACCAGAGAGTGTCGAGATCCGAGCTGAGTCACAGCCATGATTAACATTCATTAGGTTCATGTAGACTAAGGTTGGGGTTAGTGTAAGGGGATGTGTCAAGATTAAAGTCCTCTTAAGGTGGTCCACTTAACTGTTACCTTTGGCAAAAGAAGCCGGGGACATCTGAATGGTATGGAAGTGTCTAACTAGAGGAGGAAGGGAAAATTAGTATCTTTTACATCTTTGAAAATCATGGGAGTTATGTATCCTTGCACTTAATCCATCCTCCAGAGCCTGAAGGCAGCATTGTGACTGTGGTTCACATATATTTCCTTGAGTGGGTTTCTGTTTGGGTTTTGTGCATAAGTTAAGGATACAAATTTTGCTTTTTGATTTTGATTTACCACTAATGAAGGATGAAATGAATTTTATAATTTTTTTTATTTGTATGAAATAAATCAATAATCATACATCTTTGGGAGGTGGAGGTTGTTCAACAGATTTAGTTTTTGTTGTTTGTAATTGAAGTTATGGAAGCCTCCTACTACTCTGTGCTATGACCAAAAAAATAAGTTTCTCTAATCATTTGTAAATAGTTATATGTAAATAATATTCAAATCAGTGGATTTAAATTCTCAAAAGGGTGATTTTTCTTTTGGTGATTTCAAAAGTAATGATCTTAAATTACAGTTTTAAGATGACTGTCACTTTTCTGTGAGTTTTGTTAAGTAATGGGATGGCAAAAGCACAATCCCATCACCTAAACTCTATGTGAGTGTTTGTTGAATACTGTGACTGGACCAGAATGTGCTAAGTCGCGTTCTCCGGAGAATAGCTGATCAGCCCTTTGTTCTTCAGCTCCTTTGAGTAGGTCTACATTACACTGAGTTTTACATCACGTCTTTGCTAATGACATCACACTGCTGAGCCTACACGACAGCTACTGGTGTTGTTTATGAAGTGTTGCGGAGCGATGCATATGTTCACCCTGGACAAGGTTTTAAAATAAGCAGGATTTGTTTTTGACTGGTGTCCACGATGTGAAGATTGTGCTGACCATCACTGTGTTTTTCTGTTTGCCTCACTGCTTCTGTCTGAATCAATAAAATTATTTTTGATAAGGACTCGTGCTTTTTCAGTGCGATTGTTATTGAAAACTAATTTGGTAAGGTGTGCTGGAAATAATGGATTTTATAGAGAAGAGTTAAACCTCTGTAATATCTGGACTGTTTTATGGCAAGAACAAATGTCGATAGCCATCATCTTCAGAAAAGGGGTTACCTAAAGCTCTGTGCTAGGCCCCTTCTCTTTGCGAAACATATACTTCCTTAGGTCCAATGGTCCAAAAGCATGGACACTGACCTCCACCTGCTACCCTCTGATGCTTGCTTACAGGCCAACTTCTGTGTCTGCATCCACAAGCTCAATCACACACACATATGGTCCTTCTTAGCCATTGTGTTCCTACAAGGAACGTGGACTGGCTTTGTGATCCCTGCACTCAGGCGAATCCCAGTCCAGACTATTTTTGGCCTTGGTTCCTAAGTGGTGAATCATCTTCAGAATCTCCATTGAAACTTAACTCCTCTCCCAACACCTCCATCACACTAACATGACTAACTAGCACTTACTTTGGACTTTTATCTGATCTCCTTCACTTTGTCTTATCATTTCGATCTCTCCAAACATTATAGTGCCTCCATTATAAATCACTTTGGATGAAAATGTCTGAAATCAAAATATTTTTACCCCCCCCCCCCCCCCCCCCCCCCAGAGTTGAGAATAACAAATTCATGCATGTTTTTTGTTTTGCTCATGACGTCAGGACTTGAGGCAAGGAGGAGCAGGGTGTTGCATGCATAATGGGGGGGGGGGGGGGGGGGGGTTAACGCATCCAAGGTTGAAGGAAAAAGCCTGTTGCCATCTGCTGTGCAGCGCAAGCTAAATCCTAACAATTTCATTGGGATTATAGCAAGTGAGTAATCCAGCTTTCCTTTAGGACTAGAGGGGAGAGATTACCCTTGAGGATTAGCTCCCTGCAGATAATAAACTTTATTAAAACGCAATCGGCTTTCGTGGGGCTTCTTCCCTCCTCACACACTTGGAGGTTGGCTCTTTTCGGGGAGGGGAGCAACAGTATAGGCGGAGGGCGTCAGGTCAGGTGGATGCAAGACGCAGCGGTGTGTGAGATGGATGAATGGAAAGATGGACGGACAGAGGGTGAGGGGTTTGATGTTGTCCAGATTACGACGGGCCCATCTGAGGGACAACAAGCTCTTGATCTTGAGCTTTGAGGTTCCTGGAACGGGGGCTGGAATCCCTTTAACTCCTGCCCCCTTTACCTTTACGCAAATCCTGTCACGCACACACAGACACACAACTTCATCCTAAATGCCACTTCATATCTTTATCCAAACCACGTCAGACAGGATTTGATGGTTGAATACTTGAGTTAAGGCAGTCGATTCTTCTAATAACACACACACACACACACACACACACCCACACCCACACAAATACACACACACACAATAGGTTGATTAATAGCCCCACATTAAAGCAGAGGAGCATCAAGGCTGAGCAGCTGTGGTTATGTGACTTAATCAAACTCTCCCATGCTTTGAATTAGACCCTGAATGACATGCTATAATTGCCAGAATGAATTGAGAAAAAGCACAGTTTGTCACAGGGAAACTTCTGTCTGTTATTTATTCCTTTTGCAAATATTATCCATTAAATCATGAGACAAATTTTAATATCAGGGCGGGCTGTTATTCTTATGTGCCCTTCTAAAACTTTTGGTGTTTGTTTACTGTTTGTTTCGTTATATCTGCCCCATCATTTATTACCTACCTTTGCTGAAAGTCGGGACAGGGACCATTGAGAAACTGGGAAAAGCTCATAGAATTTTTCTTTTGCTTGAATCCATAATAACTTTGTGGTTTAAATACTTTTCTGCCACATCTGATTTTATTGTTAACCTGTGTTTGTTACCTGATCGGAGCGATGCCTCGTGCTCCTCACTACCCAGAAGTCCTCTCATCAGGTGCCCTGAGCCTCAATGTGCTGCAAGTGTTCTGCTGGTTCGGACTAAAGATGGTTAATAAGGAAGTTGGCAGCAATATAATATCTGTCTGCTACTTTGCCAAGGCTGAGGTTCACACTGAGGACAAGAGGCTTCAAATCCAAACCAAAACACAATCAGAGCTGTTTAATGCATCTGAATGCAGAAACCGAATCTGTTTTGTTTGATTTTACTAGCAGCAAATCAGATTAAATTTACAAATGAATGAAAGCATCAAGAAACTGTTAAACTGTTAAACTGTTAATTAAATCACCTCTCGTGCTGGGAATGAACAAAATAGAGACAGAATTAAGTGACAGAATTAAGAAAAAAGTATCACACAGGAGTGAAAATGCAGAACCATATAAAGTAAAAGTCAAAATAATGAAATACCAAAACATAAAAGTCCAATATGACAAAGTGGAGATTGTAAAGTAAAAATCAACAACCACAAAAATAAAATAATAAAAACAAGAATATAATGATTCATAAGGATATTTGTGGAGTAGATAAAAGACGTTTGTGATATTTGCTCGGTCACAAATTGTACCCCCCCCCCCCCCCCCCCCCCGTACTTTCCACCTTCTATAGCAATTCAACAACCAAGATATAATATACATTTAATTATTGAGCTTTAAAGGGTCCTATAGGCTGATTTCTTTGGTCAGAACTGGCTCATCTTTTTTCCCAGTTTCCAGTCGTTATGCTAAGCTAAGCTAATTGCCTCCCGGCTTAAACCTCATCAACAGAACAGCAACTGCAAACAACTTTGAGCTTCAGAGCTGCTTAGTGTGTATTGGAGAAATGTCTGGACTCTACTGGAGGGAACATGACCATCACTGATCCAAGAGATATCACATCATTTGATGTTCTGAAGATGATGATGGAGAACGTTGACCAACTTGTTAATCCAAAATCTCAGCTATAACATCAATAGCATAAAAATGACTTTCATCAAATGGTTCAGTGACTCAGTGTGTGTCCTTTTGGATCCTCATTTATCTTGTCCACAAAACTGTGGGTACATTTTGTATAATAACAAATTATTACTTATATTACATACAATAAACACTGTGCCTTAAAATATCACATTATTGCATTACAAAAAATACGACATACATGCATTAAATTCAATAACTTGAGCAGAAATAAAAACAAACAAACAAAACAGTTATGTCACACATCTGCAATTAAACGTTAATTGCCCTACAGGAGCATCTGCATTTGTTTGCTTCGGCACCTTACCTCGTCTGATTCTAATAAAGGCTTGATTTTTCCTTTAGGAACATGTCTACGCTGTTGGAGGTAAAGATCACAGTCTTACTTTGTTTCTATTACAATGACTTTATTCTCTGTCTAGGCTCAAAATGAACTTTGAAGATGTGTTCAACAAGGAATAGAAATGATATCCGTGAAGTGCACTGACTGAAAGCTCCAGAAGAACTACCACACGGACCTTTTAAGGATTGTTTTGTCTTAGCGTTTGTGTTTCCGCCTCACTTCAGTGAAACCATCAGGAAATCATCCAGTTTGTCATCACCCCTCCAGCTACGTGCCAGCTCCCTCACTCAAAAGGACCTGACTACTTGCTTGTAAACTTTCCACAAAACTTTGTGGGATGTGCGTGGATTGTTGTGTGGGATAGATGTTGTGCACTGACACACTGTTGTGCTGTGAAGGGTAAAAACCTCACCTTGCTGCCCTGTTGTTGTCTTCCATAAATTAGACAATGTGGGGTTTTATAGTCGCTTCTCTCCTGCGTGCTCCCTGCCTCGATGTTTATTACCCCTCCGGTATTGATATTAAAATGCAGGCGGGCCTTGATGCATTTTTGTGTCATCTCCCTTCCAGACTTTAATAATACTATAAAGCTTCCCTGCTGTGGACAGAGGGAGAAGTGGTGTGTGTGTGTGTGTTGGGGGGGGGGGGGGGGTGCTGAATAAATTACGAAAAAACTAAGCCAGGTCCCCTTTAGGTTTTAAACATTCAGCCTTTTAGAGGCAGGAGTCAAGTAGGGTCAGATCCATCTCATTTTACTGCTGCGGTCCCTCCCCCTTTCATGTGGACGCTCATCTGCTCATCTCCCAAACATCTCATCACACCATAGTGTCAGTGTGTCGGCTGCTGTCTGTGCACCGAGGGGAGTTGTGGGAGGGGGGGGGGGGTGGGTTGTAGCCAACTGGAAGTCCTCACAGTTAATCAGTGCCCAGCAGAGAGTTGTATGGGAGGAAGGGAAACCCCAGTAAATCAATAACCTCCTATCAACTACATTTAGGCCTTGATCATCAGCTTTACCTCGGCTGCACTGTTCTGAGTTCAGCACAACTCTGACCTTTGCTTCTGTTTGCCCATATCTCTGGTCCCCCCCCCCCCCCCCCTCCTCCGCAGTCAGTGTGTATATAGTTTACAGGAAGTGTTTGTGTAATGAAGCTGGAGTGGATCCAACACTTATCAGTCACATTGTTTTAATTCGCTCAGCTCACACCGCTCCCGTCACTGAACTTAACGGAAGATTCACTCCGGGTCGGATCGAGATCCAGAGGTAATGAAAAGGGTTTTGAACACATTTTTAGTTCATGTCAGTTGGTTGTAATAAAAGAGGTCATTTGATTTAAACCTCTGCCTTAAATGTAAATAGCAAAAATATATTTATAGTTTATGAATGTTTAGAATATTGGGATTTTGTTGATGTGCTTTGCTGCATGTGACATCTTATTGCATGTTCCCGAGAGGATGTCACACCTTCTACAAATTGTTAAAAACAAGCAATGCTTGTAAAAATGGGCTATCAAATAAAATCTAATTGGATTTATTTCTGTTTCATTTACATTTTTAATTTTACTAAACTCCAACTGAAAATTGTAATATGATCTGGATTACATGGGTAACATTTTTTTAAATCCACATTTCCTTATGGAGATTTCTGAAAAATTCTAAAGGGGTTTATTTAATTATATGTTTTCAGAGCCACATTTCTGTATCATTGCTCATTAGTAACACTGATAAAAACAAAAAGTTTGTACAACTATGACTGATTTACATCTAAGCTTTGGCTACTGGTTATATATTCAGTCTTACACTGATCTGCTCTCCAGGCCTTCCAACGTCAAAGTCAGGAGGGCCTGGAGCACCTGACCGTGGAGCTGCGGGCATGACCACATCTGGACCAAGTCACAAAACGTCTGCCCAGAGGTTCCTGCAAAAATACCCCATAGTTAAAAAATTGTAATTGTTTATTTTAAAATAATTAGAAGAGTGTAGTGTCTGTGAAAAGTGCAGCCTTTAGAAGCCTTGCCTGTGCATCTTAATAAAACAAGAAGCCACCTCTGTCCAGTTATTATTGAATCTGAATCTCAGTTGCTCATCAGTCGCACTGGCTGAACTGGTTCTAGTTATTTGAGTCTAACGAGCCTATTACCGCCTCGTGTCAGCTCGACGGGGTCGGGTTCAATCAGGGAATTGGAAAATATCATTTCTGACGGCTATAGCTTTTCGTTTGTTCAACCAATCTCTCCCACTAATTACCCAAATGGACAGGAGCTGTCAGGAGACAATAACTATTCCCTAATAGAATTTGCCCCCCAAATGCAATTTAATTTTCTCCTCCGCGCTCTCTCCCGGGGTTTTTTTTTTTCCCCCTTCGCTTTTTCTGCCTCTCTCGCTCTCTCTGTCCCTCTCCTGCCTCCGGACCGAACGGTGAGGGACGCGCGGTGCCACTGCTGGGTAATGGTGCTTCTCTGCCAGTGAATGGGAGTATGGACCGAACGACTGGCCGCCGCCGCTGCTGCCGCTGTCCCTGTGAAAGCTCCGGTTCAGCCTGCTGAGGCGAGCATCAGCGGCATGGAGGAGAAGCAGAGGAGAAAGAGGAGGGGGAGGAGGAGGAAGAGGAGAGAGACGATGTGCCTTAAACTGACCGCTGAGCTGCGGTGATTAGGTAGGTGTGCACGATGATGCTCTATATCAATCTTTTGACGATATATACGTGTATTAATAAATATATGTAATGCATTTTCTTTTTAACCCTCACGTGTGCAGTGAATTCACAGCAATTTACGCACACACTTAAAATTGGATTATTGTCAGTTTGGAAGTTTTGTCCCCATCTGTGAGGTGTTTTTGCTCTTGTGCTTATTGGATGTGTAATCATATTTGTGTGTCAGTGGTTCCATCTGTGTAATGTGCTGAAGATTGATGCATAAACCTTGAATTTGAACTCAGAAAAGATAATGATAAATCCAATCAAGTGAATGTTTGGTGTTTTGGCTCATTGCGATTCAGGCCTGCTGCACGAACCCCCAGTGTTATTGTATCTGAGCAGGGCGACGCACACCTGTCCCCCCTGCTCACCTTGGGTGGATGGATGTGCTTGTGTATCTCTGACTGTCGTGCTAAGTGTTAGATGGATCTGTGAATCGCAGAATGAACCGGTCCACTGAAATATTAGATCTAATTAGAGGTGGCTGGGTCAACGGCGGTGGCCGAGGAGTCGCCCTCTGCTTGAGTTATTGCCCGAGCTGCTTCCTCTGCAGCATTTCTTTATCTCACAGGGGCATCTTTTAGACAAAGATCCGTCATGTCACCTCTCTCACTGCATTATTATAATAATCATCCGCTTTTTTCCTCCACTGTCTTTTCTTTCCTTCCATTGTTTATGGTTTATCAAATTAAGATATATATATATACCAAACATCTGGATCCGTGATAGCAACATTAAAACGTATTTTTGCATTTCTTAATCTATTGTTGTAGATATTTTCTTATCATCTTATGCAACTCTTTTTTTTAAAAAGATCTGCGTAAAACAGATGCAGATTATTTTGGTCCAGCATTTCTTTCGCCATCTCATTTAACGATTAAATGTTATCATTTAGCGTCCCACTAAACCAGATGTGCGCGCTCACGTCATTTCTCTCTCTGCGTTTTTTTGCATCCGTCAATTATTCTAATTGTGTTGCCCTTTGCTGACAAGTTAAGAGCATTTTTATCTGCGCTGTTTTCCAGGGCAGCCGCGGGGTCTCGATATCAACAATCAGAGTAATTGAATTGCTGAATAAATTGAATGATCTTGAGGGGAAAAGTGTATAATGAAAATAAAGTAAGACCAGATGATTTCCTTTGCCACGCGTTCACGGATGGATGGATGGATGAATGGATGGATGGATGGATGGGACACCTGGTCTGGGCACTGCTTTGAATCGGTTGAATAAAATTCCTGTAATGTTCCATAGACTAGTTTTTTTTAATCTGCTTGATGGGCACTTTCATTTGACTAAATTACATGTGAAACAATAACCACACAGACTAGGATTAAGGGATTGTGGATCCATACCCTTTACAGTATATAAAAGGTCCATAGGCCTTTGTAAACGGTGTGGAACAATGGAATAAATTGTTTAAAGATAGGAGGATAAATCAGCTTAATGTACAGGAGAAAGTGCCGACTGTTGCCTTATTTAATTTATTTCCCAGAGCAGATTATCTCAGTGTCCAGACACATTCATTTTTTGTCATTTTCTACTGTTTGCTGAGATTTGAACGTATTGCTAGTTTGATTATATCATTTAATACATTTTTCTGTATTACATTATATTTATTTCTAATTTTATCATAAATTAGTGGAAATGCTTCCCAATTAAAAAATTACCATAGATTTACTTTAAAATCTAAAACCATTATTTTCATTATTACTATTGCAGCAATTAAGCTTAAAAACTGACATATTTTCTGATAAATTGGAATAATATTAAATAAGTGAACCACATATTTTCTCAAATTGTAATGAGTGTCAGTTCTGTATCAGCCGTGTGTCTGTATGTACTCTTGTGAGCCGTGAGGGTGCGTCACCTGGGACTCGTGCACGCGGACTCTGTGGATGGAAACAACCTGGTTCGGAGGCGGACCTGCGGCGGAGGGGACGAGCCACTCTCTGCTTTTCTTTCCACGCTTGAAGTAAATTGAAAGCGAAGATTGAGTTCATCTAGCTTGAACTAGCGGCCCTCCGGGGGGAATATCTTATCCGGCAGAGCAGCCTCAGACGATGGGCTCTGAAATGAACAGTGTCAGGAGGACTGCGCCCCAGACTCCTAATCCTACCTGTCACTGAGAGAGAGGGATCCAGCTGCTGCAGCCGCACTGCATGCCGGGCCACGGCCCAGGAGACTCGTCACGCAGGTGAAAGTGTTTGTGTTTGTGACTCAGACATGTGTCCAATCACACGTCCTCGAGTGGTCTCACTGCTGCTCCTGTGTGTGACAGGTTGTGGAATCTTTGCACTGCGACTTGGGCCTAGACTAGAGGATTGTTGGTGGTGATGACAGCTTTCTTAAAGAGGCCCCTCATACAGATGTGGGCCACTTCAGGCAATGAAGCGGCACCTCTGGGCCTCTTCTGGCCCAGATGAATGGATGTGAGACTAAAGTGGCCCAAATATCCCAAAACAAACGGGCTCTATAGGTGTAATCTAGATCTGAACCTAAAGTGGCCCATGGTAAATGGTGGATATGGCTTGAATAGCACAACAATAACTAGGGCCATGAATCTTGGCGCCTTCTTGTTGAGGCTTACTTGTGGTCCAGATCTGGCAAACAGGAGCAGACCACCAAAGTGGCATCACTCAGGCGGCACGTGGGCCGGATGACAGTGTGACAGTGTGGACCAAATCTGGGCCAAAACTATTTTGGCCATGTGGGCTTTTAATTTGACATCCGTACACCAGCATGAACAGACTTCAATGCATTTAATTCAGTGAAATATGTCAGTATCATCATCCCACCTGCTGATCAGCCATTAAACTCCCATTTAGTGTGCGTGTGTGTTTGCTGAAGGGAATTTCAAGTACATAAATCGAGTATAGCTGTGAAATCTGCTCATCCTCCTCATTGATAATTTCCAAGAAGATAAATAAAAGTGAAAATGAAACTGTCCCTCATTTTCCTGGCTGCAAACGTGGAAACCCTGCTGGCCCCGGGGCCCCCTCTGAGAGCCACTGCAGTCAGCTATTTATGGTCTCCACAGGAACAAGGTCCCGCCTCTCCGGAGACATTTTCATACACCATGTTGTAGACGCCTCTCTTCCTCCTCCTCCTCCTCCTCCTCCTCCTCCTCCTCCTCCTTCTCCTCCTCCTCCTCATCCCCTCCTACACCTATGGAAGATGCTTTCCGCCCTCGGGGGCCTCCTCTTCCTGCGCTCCCATTGGCCCCCCGGCGAGCCTCTGCCGCGGTGACGTCAGGCCCAGCCGCCCCTGCAGCGCTGAATGGAACGAGCAGCTTGGCTCATCCACTCCAAAACAGCTCGGCACGGCGCGGCACGGACACCATCCCGGGAATAGCGAGAGAACACGGGGGACGGAGGCTTGACGGGACAGTGGAGAGAGAGGCCTCAGCATCAGCACCACCACCACCACCACCATCATCATCATCATACTTTTTTTCTTCCACGAGACAGGACAGGGGTGTGCGCCCACCGTGTCGCGGGTGTATGTGCGTGCATTTGTCTCCCGGTTTGGATCACGATGATGCAAAGTGCGGCGGTCCTACCGACAGAGAGTCCTGTGAAGAGTTTACCGGAGATTCTCGGAGTGCCACTGCAACGTAAGACATTTTCTGAAACCATCATGTTGTGAGTGTTTATCAGCCTGAGCTGCTGCTGCTGCTGCTCCTGCTGCAGGAGAGGGGTTCGTCTCCTCGGCCAAGGATGGGGAGATGAGGACACTGAACCTCTCGGTCTTAGATGGTCACGTACAGGCCACTGGTGGTGTGTGATGCAGATGTGTGTCCGGGTGCTAGAAACGATATTTACAAATAGATACTAGCAATGTATCTGTGCAGCCTCACTGTAGTCTGCAAAAGGCTGAAACATTTCGTCAGTGCAGAAAGAGGCGCCACGGTGATTCATCCCATCCCAAGAAATGGCAATAAAAACAGATAATTTCTGTTTGGATATATTTTTAGAATTTGTTTTATTATTTTATCCTCTAATTCGAGCTCAAACTTTGCTGCATCCCCTCGTCAGCTTGTTGGTGTCCACGGAGCTGCACATGCAGGCAGCTGTTAATTTGTAAACGAGGCTGCATGGTCATGAGATCAGACACAGTTGTCATCGCCCATCAGACAAACACACACTGACTTTGACTGACACTCACAACTGAGGCTTGTACACGTGTGATACGCTTTATTCTCCGTTTTAATGTCTCTCACCAAGGCCTATATGTGTTTCCATGTTTTAGAGTTGCAAAGATATGATGTGTAAATTATGATTATTATTAATTATATTATTATTAGTTATTATTATTGAGGATCAGACCAAATATTTATAATCATCACCAATTCTAATCTTTATCTTCCAGGATTAAAGGTGAGAATAACCCTTTATAATATAATCGTGTAAACAACATAGAAGTGCAATGGGACACATTTCTGCTCTGACCTAATTATTTATATGCGAATGGGAAAAATATACAGATGGAACGAATCTAATAGGCTTCTTCCCCAAAAATAATCCAATATCAAATAGGATAATACTGCAGGATAATAACTAGATTTCAAAAGACTGATAATGAAATTGTTCATTCCGGTAGATCTAAATATGAAGGGTAAATTCTGTCATATTATTTTCTCAAAATAATCGAAAATTCATTATTAATATCATATTATCATATTATTATAATGACATATCGTATTTTCTTTAATCCACGTTTCTGTTGTCTGTTCGTTATAACAAAAAAATGATAATGAAACATATGATGGGATATGTGTCATGTGTGAGTCACAGCCTGTTGTGTTTAAACCTGGCTAGAGGAAAAGAGCCTTTATGTGGTCGGCTTATGCTCTTTAATTTTTATAAATCGAGGCAGATTAAAAGATTGGATAAAGATCCTGCCACTCAGCTCCCCGCAGTGCCAGCAGCCATCCTGGATTTAACCCTGGATTATTCCAGGAAATAAAACAAGAGACAAATAATCTAAACATTTTATGTCATGGAGAGAGAGCTGTGCTGACAACACAGGCTTTAACCTGCAGAATTGGATGTAAAGGGTTTACTACTTATTTGTTGACGATTTAGAGAGGTTGCTTGAATTGCACTTTTTAATTCTAGATTTGAAAAAAAAAAAAATCTTGTTAGAAGGTAAGAATTGATGGAGGTGATGAGTAGTGGAGAGTGGTGGCAACAGATACTGAGATATGAAGAAGACCCACACGAGCTTTACTTTCTCTCTTTCTCTCCCTCCCTCTCTCCCCCCCTCTCTCTCTCTCTCTCTCTCACACACACACACACACACAGAGACACACACACACACACACAGAGACACACACACACATAGGAGCTGGACGGGGGACGCTCTGTCTTTGCCAAGAATCGTGCTGCTTTCCTTTCAGCACCACTCGTCTCGCTCCCTCGCTCGGCTCCATCCTCCACTTTATGTCCAGACACTTAAAAAATCCCCTCATTAAAAAAATCCCGGCCACAGATATATTTAGATCCCCTAATGATTTCCTCCACTTTCTTTTATCATCTCTGACAGATCCGGTGTTTCTGAGCAGGGGCGATATGCAACTGTAGTCACGTTTTCACGAAGTCACTTTTCTCTGCAAGTTATTTTTTCATTCTATGTTTTTTTTAAATAATGAAAATATGAGCTGATTTTACATATTTGTTAATTTTCACATGGTCTAATTGACACATGTAAATTAATTGGATTATAGTTAGTGCTGTGCCAAATTAAAATAATGCAATGCAGTGATTGTAGAGAAGATTTCCACAAAGCCTGTATTTTATAAACTTAAACTGGCAATTTTAAAATATGTGGAATCTGGCACGCTGCCTTAACCTGAGACTGAATGATCTGATGAGCTTAAAAACGAGGCTTCTCCTGCATCATCATAAGATGGTTGTGTGTGTGTGGGGGTGTGTGTGTGTGTGTGTGTGTGTGTGTGTGTGTGTGTGTGTTTGTGTTCTCTGACGTTTGCTCTTGCCACTTTTCCTAAATAATGATTTTTCATTAGCGGATAAGATGTGAATATTTCACCTAGAGGCGGCTAAAAATGTGAGAAAAAATCAAGAAAGAATTTAGTAAAAGAAAGAAGAAAGAAAGAAAAAGTAGAAGAAAAAAAAAAAAAATTTAAAAAAAATTTAAACAAAAAGTTGTCATTGCAACAATCATGGTTTGGTTCTCTGTAAATACAGTAGTAATTATATATTCAATCGTGACAAAATTCACAAACTCAGTGTCGATCAAATAAATAAGAATCTGTACTTGGGCCATCGTTATTATTTAAATGTACTAAGTAATCAAAGGTTGGGCTCCAATAGGAGATGTGCATTTTGTTTCAGATTAACAATATTTAGAAATCTGAATTTTAACTGTAGCTTTGGCTTTTACTGCTTTACGATCAAGAGTGAGAGAATCGGAGCTGGGTGCAGTATGATCCCTGCGTGTGCACATGTGATCTGCTGCTGCTGCTGCTGCTGTGGTTTTAAAACGGACAAAAACGAAATGTAATCTGGCCTCGAACCTGATTCCAGCATTTTTCTCACCTGCTCACTGACACCACATCTGCTCTGAAACCGTGAGGAGACGAATTCAGATCCAGCAGAAAAACAAAACAAACAAAACAATTTACAATCAAAATAAATACATAATAAAAAAAAGGTAGGTTGAGAAATAAAAGAAACCTCGAGAATAAAAATAACTGTTTTAAAATATATCTTGACAGACAAGTATTGATGTGTCTCTTGGTATTATTACAAATATAATAACACGGATATTGTAAAATGTTGTGTCTGAAAAACCTGCAGTTTTAATTGCGCATCACGGTTTACCAACATTTCAGTGTGATTTATATTCACCCTCTTTGCACTGGGAGCATGATGTGAAATTCTTGTTGTTTGACGCGTTGATAAAAACGGAAGATATCCGGGAAAATGTCCGAGCGGTGTGTTCTTGTGCTCGCTGAGTGTGACCTTGTGCCGGTGCTGTGTCCCCGCAGAGATCCCTCAGTGTGCCGGCTGTAGCCAACACATCCTGGACAAGTTCATCCTGAAGGTGCTGGACAGACACTGGCACTCCAAGTGCCTCAAATGCGCCGACTGCCAGACTCCGCTGGCGGACAAGTGTTTCTCCCGAGCAGGAGGCGTCTACTGCAAAGAGGACTTCTTCAAGTCAGTAGTTTATTCTCTCTCTGCCCTGCTTCACTGTCGCTGTGTTATTTTGTTGAAAATATGTTGATCTATCTTCCTCAACTCGGAGAGAAATCTGACATTTTATTCCATGAAATCCAAACAAATTGAACCACGTGAAATTAGCAATTTGGTCATTTTCACCTCTAACTGTGCTGAAACAGGTTGAAAAATTATAGCAAAGTATATAGATAATTTGTCAATATTAAATACTTAAATCTGTCTGTGTGGTTTTATAGTAGCAAGAGAACATTGCTATTGAATCAATGTTGCTAATTTATATCTTACACAAGTCAAATGTGTTAACTTTAGCAGACTGATAAATTAATAATCTTGTGCTTGGTGATATTTAATATTTATTACCCGAGATAAATACATTTTTTGTGTTTATCTAATTGTTTACATTTTACTGCATAATCACAAATTGATGCCATTATCTCTATATTTTTATATATTACATATGAACCACCGTGCGGGGCTACGCTAATTAATTTAAAATTCCAGTATATTTTGTTAGCAAACTTCACATAATTCAAATTGTAGTGGCGTGTTTTACCTCCTGACATGAGAGAACTTCAAAAGCAAGTGCAAACATTTGTGTCATCTTCTTTCTATCTTTCTATTTCTTTCTTTCTTTATCTTTCCTTTCTCTTTTCTTTTGGAAGGATTGGATTTCTGAGGTATTACAGAGGAAAATTGAGTTTGACTTTTATCCAGAGCAGGATCAGCAGTTCCAAGCTTTTTACTAAATCATGTTTGAAAGGTTTTAATGCTCCGAGCTTGAATGAGACCTAAAGAGCTCCGGAGTCTCACCGAGAGGTAACTCTGTTAGCCGACCCTGGGGAGAGCAGGGGGGCGTTTGCATGTAGGCTATACATACTGTGGTGAGGGACAAGCTGGGACACACACATCCACACACACACACACACACACACACACAAACAGACACACAGATTCACTGGCGCGGGCTTCCTGGCAGTGATTTGTAGGCTTCACCTTGCTCTTTTTATTTCTGTGGGTTGGTTGTGTGATTTAAAACCTCTCCTGAGTCAGTGCTTTATTGGTCCTCCTCAGGGTGTGTTTACTGTGAGCAACCCACCTCCTACCCCTTCCTCTTTCTCTTCTTCCTCCTCCTCCTCTTTAGCTCTCAGTACTTCATCTGCAAACACATAAACATGCAAACACAAACACACACGCACACACACACACACACACACACACCAACACAGTGCATTGATCCTCTCCATCCATCAACCTGCGGACAGGTCTATCGTTAACAGAAATGCATTCCAGTGCTGATGTTTCCCAGCACAACAGCTGGAGATTCTATTAACACAGACACTTTGCCATCATTCTTGGCTGCAGCTGAAGAAATACCTGTCTAGCGTGTGAAATTTTAATCTGGCTCGGTCTCATCGTCTCTATCAGCTTGTGTATTGGATGTGAGTGTGGCAGAAGGATGCCAGTCTGCCCTGCATCACATTTTCTAACGGCACCTCTCCTCTCCTCCGTGTTTTCCTGCAGGCGCTTCGGAACAAAATGTGCATCATGCCAACAGGGGATCCCTCCGACGCAGGTTGTGCGGAAGGCGCAGGACTTTGTGTATCACCTGCACTGCTTCGCCTGCATCATGTGCAGCCGGCAGCTGGCCACCGGGGACGAGTTCTACCTCATGGAGGACGGGAGGCTGGTGTGCAAGGTGGATTATGAAACAGCAAAGCAAAACGGTAAGCGCTGCAAGGATCCAGAATGTCAAATGAAACATGTTAATAATCGGCCTGCCAATTGAAAATAATTGTTAAGGTATTCATGGCTCACTCTGGGGCCTGTGCTTTAACAACACAGTCACAGAGAAGTGGCTGGACATTGAAACTTGACTCAACAACACCAGGCAGCTGTAGTATCACAGTAGAGGACATGAGAGATAAAGCCAAAGCTTACACACTTCAGTACCAGTGGATCCATGTTGTTTATCATCTGTGTATATGTGTGTGTGTGTGTGTGTGTGTGTGTGTGGGTGTATGTGTGTGTCGTCTCCCTCCCTCTCTTTTGAGATATCCTCACATGTCTGATTGATTATGTAAAGTTAAGCAATGCTCTCCTACGCTGCGGCCTCAATAACTCCGTTCCTCTGGCACTGAGTAGATTTATGTCCTCTGCTGTGGGGTGGGGTGGGGGGGGGGGTGACAGATGCACAAGGACAATAATACACTTCCACACGTGACCATTCACTTCATCTAACACACACACAGTCCACGCAAAGGCTGAGGGCCACTGCCAGCTATAGGGCCGTGAGACGAATGCGAGGAGAAGTCACTCACACTTGTGATGGTGTTATTTTAGACGACTCGGAGGCGGGGACCAAGCGACCGAGGACCACCATCACCGCCAAGCAGCTGGAGACCCTCAAAAGTGCCTACAAAAACTCGCCGAAGCCAGCACGCCACGTCAGAGAGCAGCTGTCCTCCGAGACGGGACTAGACATGAGAGTCGTGCAGGTAGAGAGTTTGGTTCATCAGACAACGGCACACATCTTCACTCCTGAAAAAGACCTGAATAATCTGCATTATAGTAAAAAAATTAATTTACTCAGAGCAGGAGAGCTGTATGACAGACATTTTAGGTTTACATGATATGAGGACAAGTTTAGGCCACTTCTCTCTGTTTGTGTTTAAAATGAGAAATCTGCATCTCCACCTATAAATCTTAATTTGATTGATTAATCAAAGAATAATTAAATTTCTTATCTGGCTGTTTAAATATAAGTTAAGATTATATAAAAAACATTCAGGCTTCTGATATTGAGGCCTTTAGATCGTATAATAACAAAAACATAAAGCGATGAAATTTGACTTTAAAAATGATGCCAGATGCTTGATATTAGGACATTTGTTGAGAATCAGTTAATTTAGACCAAGATGTGAAGTATTGTGAAAAAAGTTTCAGATAATTAATTTTAGGTGGAATACCATCTGCTTTGAATTACAATGCTTTTCATTATTATTAGTTAATAACAACTATTATTATCTCTGCCAGGTTTGGTTCCAGAACCGACGAGCAAAGGAGAAGCGCCTGAAGAAAGACGCAGGTCGACATCGCTGGAGTCAGTTTTATAAAAGTGTCAAACGCAGCCGAGGAGGAGCCAAAGTGGAGAAGGAGAGCTCGGCTGACGACGCAGGCCTCAGCGACAGCGAGCTGAGCTTCAGAGGTACGAACTCCGTGTGGATAGTAACTTCAACCCAGTGCATACCTGTTATTGCCCGAGAGAGAGATTCCTGAAAGGGAATCGTCAGTCATGCTGTTGTTCTAATGGGATTAAAGGAGCCTACAAGCTGCTAAATGACAAGAGTGCAGAGGCGATTGAATATGTCTTTTCGCAGCGTCTCATTTGTCTCCCGGCGTTGCTAAATGCGCTGTGGCGTTCTCAGGCAAATCCAAAATGGCACTCTCATTTCGCATTCCCCTCAAGCCTACCGGTGGCACCTCCCTCACACATCCTCCTGCCTCCGTTCGTCCCCATGATGGAGCTGATAGGAAAAGAGAGGAGGCCCTTAGTGGGACGCAACCAGCGTTTCAGACATCTCTGTGTTATTTAACGTTTGCGAAGCCAGTTTTGGGTGGTCGTAAAAGTCTTCAAGCCACTTCCAAAGAGAAGGCCATTTTTATGAGAAATGAAAACGTGGTGACAGAAACTCCATAAAGTATGTGAGGCTTTTAGTCAATTAGAGAGAAAGTGCTTTTGGGGCTTTGTTGTTACTGAAGCCAAATGTGGGATGGAGAGGGGAGAGATTCAAACCACTGTTGTGTGCCGCAGTAATGACACACACACACACACATACAGAGCCCCATTGTTAGTGAAGAATGTAAAGCACTCCTTTCACACCAGCAAACACTGACATGCTTATCAAGAGCCTGCTCCACTTACTGCAGCTCCATGAAACCAACGTAACGGTGCCACTATAAACTCTCTCATAAAAGCACTTAACCGTATTGAAATACAACAAGTATATAATGCCCACATAGTTGACAGCACTGTTGATGTGTCACAGTTTTTTTACCCGTGCTAAGTGATGGTGTCTCATCCGCAGACGACCAGGTCCTGTCCGACCTCGGCCACACCAACGGCTCTACGGAGCGTCGGGGACATGACCAGCAGCGTGGTGCTGAACGGGGCTTCTCGGTGGACGCGGCGGGCCAGCCTTACCACGACATCCGAGCAGGGAGCCCCTACGGACTCCCCAGTCGCCCTCCTCCATCACCTCTCTGTCCGGCCACACCCCTCTCCTCAACAACCTGGGCTTCAACATGGACAGTCTGGTGGTTGCAGGGGGGCGCCGGCGGGGTGGGGCAGGCTCTGAGGGCCATGGCCGGGGGCCCCACCTCGGACCTCTCGACAGGCAGCAGTACGGGCTACCCGGACTTCCCCACCAGCCCGGCCTCGTGGCTGGACGAGATGGACCATTCCCAGTTTTGAGGCTCGAACATCGGGCAGAAAACGAAAAACAGACTCACAAGGCTTTTTTTTTTACATTCTTTCTTTCACCCTCCAAGACTAATGTGATGCAGGTGAAGAGACAGAAGGAAGAGAAGAAGTGTGACTCTCAGTCCCTCCTCAGTGAGGTGCGACCGCCCGGGGTCCAGATGGGTCCGTCCAGAGGAAAGCAGCGAGAAGCTCCGCCGACACAACACTGTATCACACGACTTTATTTTGTTCTTTCACTCTCTGAAAATGAGAATGGATTTCAATATGTCGGTGGAACTACACTCGCAGGGAGGTAATATTGTCTCGTCCTCCCCCAAAA